>NC_139514.1:34405020-34563162 GCF_947247035.1 Vipera ursinii | reverse complement strand
AATGGTTAAAGTAAAATATATGGAGAAGATATGTTCCTTGTCTAGTAAATTGCTATACTTCTTCCAAAAAGACATCCAGGGTTGCTGTTCTAATACCTTGTGTAGTTGACAGACCATGGGAAACCTCATATAGTAGCTCCATGGCTAGAAATTACAATCTATATATCAACCTAAACAATATCACAGGTTTATTACAAAACTAAAATGCTATTTGGAATATCTTGGGGAAAATGCAACATCATTTTTAACTGAAAATCAGCAGGTAAAGTTTTAATATATTCTATCAAACCACAGGCAGGGAATCTACAATTTTCTAAATTAAACTACAATTGCTAGCATTTCACATCCTTGGCCATGCTAGTTCTTCTTGGACTTATCATTCAGCGAATTGTGGAAGCCTACTAGTTGTCATCTCCTGCTATAGGGAAAAAAATCTACCTAAAATTAGCATCATCGCTGGACAGTTTTGTTGCATTAAGAATTATAATTCACTGGCAGCTTTTGACTGGGCTGTGGGGTTTGAGGCTGTACATAGTCCTGAATCCTCAGATTATAGCTTTCTTTTTAGAATAAAGAATGGTAAATAAGATTAAAGAGCCATAGTTGGATGACCAAAGGGCCTATCTATTCCCACGATCACACTTCTGGTACCTTTCTAGCAGGGGATTAATTTTTCTCAGGAAAATAAAAGAACTAAATTTCTTTTATATTCCTGCTGAATTCCTGACACTAATCAAACACTTCTGTTCAGCTGATACTATTGGCATTTTTAAAATAACTTTGGTGCAAAGAAGCTGTTAACTTCACTTTAGTTTGGCAGCAGTTTTACTACACAGTGTGTGATTATATCTTTTTATGCTTAATTTTGTGTCACAGATTCACCAACTGTCCAGGACTTTGTCTCAAGCTTGGTATTTCCCAGCTGTCAAGTAGGATAAATGTTTTCTAAATGGTATAAGTGTGATACCACATATGTGTGCATCAGGTGTTTGACTTACTCTATAGCCTGTGGCTTTGACCATCTGTTTCCATTATCTGAACTTTTTTGTTCTGTGTGTACGTCATTTGTTATTGCTTGTAACATACTTGTAGCCTAAACTATACTATATTGATCTGTGGAGTGGGAAGCTGACACAAATTTGTGCTAATTAGCAACAATTAAGTTTTTAAGACCATCTAAATCAGGGAGATTTTATGGTTTATCTCTTTCCTTGTCAATGGACTGTACTGGGAAATGGTCCCACTTAGGTATCAATCTGTTTGAATTTAAAATCTATAATCCTCATCAGATACTGAATATGCAGTAACATTGCAGGGTCTGGTGTTAGAAGGGAAAAAAGAAATAGGCTAGTTTTGGATAATATTTCGCAGCTGCCAAAACAACTAAAATAACATCCCCAGAATAACTAGATTTCCTAAATATCCTACAAGAAAAAAAAAACAACCCCACACATGTTGCAATTAAAATATCTTCTGGTATTGAAAAAAAAGTTTCTTCATTGCTTTGCTTAACTTTTTAGAGACAGAATGAACATCAGTAGAGAGCTCAACAAATATTTTATATAGTATTTGATGTATGACTTTAGAACTTTGGTGTATAATTTTACTTGAACCTACACTCCTCTCCTCCACCTTACAGCTCCTGCACGAAACAAACAATTTCTCCTGATTGTTATTTTAAAAAGATACACAAATACACTGGTCTTATGAAAAATCTTCAAATAAGGAGAGGAAGAAAAGTCACTCGTTTATATTCCAGATGTCTTCTTCCCAGGAGACTACAGGACAGCAGTTTCCTGTAAGTTTGAGCACCACAAGATGAAGGGAGCCATCATGCTCTCAAGTACAGCAAAGCCTTTTAAAGGCTTTGGAACCAGGTTGTGCACTGGTTAGCTGGTGCCCATGTGTCCACAATTGGACTTGTGTGAGTGGTGGGCCAGCACATGCATGTGCAGCTCGACTTGCACATGCTTGGGCACCTCAACTTATGTGAGTGCAGCTCAACTTACATGAGTGGGGGGGTTGGTGTGCTCAACTTTTCTGAGTGGTGGACTGGTTCGCATGTGTGCATAGCTCAGCTTGGCCCATTGGTGGACTGGCACATATGCCTTTATAGCTCAACTTGTGTGGGTCACAAAGCCATAAAGGTTGGGGGCTGCTGTTTTAAAGAACACTGAGCTCACTCATTTTATAATTACTTTTGAAAATTACCTATTCAACTGCCAGAAGGTCATCAGGGATTTTCAAAACAAATTTTTTTGAAACACCACCTGGTAAGTTTTCCTTTGTTCCTGAATAAAATAAAAATTAACTATAAGCTTTAAAATGTAGAAAATTAGAAATAAATGGAAAAAGCTAAATAAGAATCTGATTTAAGAAAAGTAATAAACAAATTAAGGGATCAGACAAACCTGGAATAATGGAATATTAGGACTGTTTCTTCAAGATTTTGGAAATAATTACATAAATGTAGATTTGTGAAACCAACTTGTTTATTATCTTCAGTCAAAACAGCATTTTAAGAATTGATGTTATAAAAACAGAACACTAGAGGTGATTAAAGATTCCAGTCATAAAGAGAAAATAAAATTAAAAGTTAGTCTGTCTTGTGTCTTTGATCAGTGTTGGAATTTGTAAAATAACAGAAATGCTTTTACTGTACATTTAAAATACTTCCTGAGATTTTTTGAAGAGTGGGGTTAAAAAATAGCATTCTCATGCTTCTATGAATATAGCATGTCCTAAAGACATTAAGGAAGAAATTATTGATGTGAAAGAGAACATCTTGGATTATATAGAAAATGAAAAGGTGAGGCAAATTTTGCCTGATGCAGAAATATCAGAACATAAATGGAACATATTGCATTTTTTAAAAAAATAAAAAGCACTTTAAGACACACAAAATAACTAAAGTGGAGGTACAAATGTCAAGTCAAGAAAATGACCTGGATAATATTTTTTGACCTGGATAAAGTTTTTTTTTACAGGATTTAGAAAAGAAGTTGGTTAAAGTCTTGAAGAAAGACTTGCAGACGACACCAAGCTGGCAGGAATAGCCAATACTCCAGAAGATAGGCTTAAGATACAGAAGGATCTGGACAGACTCGAACACTGGGCACTATCTAACAAAATGAAATTCAATGGTGAAAAAAGTAAGGTTCTACATTTAGGCAGGAAAAATCAAATGCATAGGTATAGTATAGGTGGTACCTTGCTCAATAGTAGTAACTGTGAGAGGGATCTCGGAGTCCTAGTAGACAATCACCTCAATATGAGCCAGCAGTGTGCTGCAGCTGCCAAAAAAGCCAACACAGTGCTAGGCTGCATTAACAGAGGGATAGAATCAAGATCAAGTGAAGTACCAATACCACTTTACAATGCTTTGGTAAGGCCACACCTGGAATACTGCATCAAGTTTTGGTCACCATGATGTAAAAAAGATGTCGAGACTCTAGAAAGGGTACAGAGAAGAGCAACAAAGATGATTAGGGGGCTGGAGGCTAAAACATATAGGGAACGGTTGCTGGAATTGGGTATGTGTAGTTTAACGAAGAGAAGGGTGAGGGGTGACATGATAGCAGTGTTCCAATATCTCAGGGCCTGCCACAAAGAAGAGGGAGTCAAGCTATTCTCCAAAGCGCCTGAAAGCAGGACAAGAAGCAATGGATGGAAACTAGTCAAGGAGAGAAGCAACCTAGAACTAAGGAGAAACTTCCTGACAGTTAGAACAATTAACCAGTGGAACAACCTGCCTCCAGAAGCTGTGAATGCTCCAACACTGGAGGTTTTTAAGAAGAGACTGGACAGCCATTTGCCTGAAATGGTATAAGGTTTCCTGCCTGAGCAGGGGGTTGGACTAGATGACCTCCAAAGTCCCTTCCAACTTTATTATTATTATTATTATTATTATTATTATTATTATTATTATTATTATTATTATTATTATTATTATTATTATTATTATAGCTTCAAGATGGGGGAAAGAATAATGGAAGATAAAATCCTGCCACATTTACAAAGTAGACTTGTTTGATTAAGGTTCAAATGACATGTTTGTATAAATCTGGGATCCCTATAACGACTTTTTGCTGAAACTAGGATTGCAAGTTAATGATTTATGAATTTGCATATGGATAAAGGATGGGAAGAAAAGATACTTGCATGTAATGTTAGTCTTATTCTTTCCTTTTTCTTTATTTTCTCCTTTTGTCCTGTACAGCTTTCATTCTTTTTTCTCTTAGTTTAGTTTGTATTTTCTTTTATTGTAATTAATTATTTTAATAAAATTATTATAAGTAGTGGAAAAAGCTAAAACTTATGTAATTCAATTAAATTAAATTTATAATGCAGTTAATATAAAGGTGTTTATATATTTTATTATTATTTGTTATTCCTTAAGGATTTTTTTTCTGAACTGGGGGAATGCTGGCGTCTGCGTTCAAAACAGTAATAGTAGAGGAACAAAATTTAAATCTATGCACAGGCTAAACATCTCATTTCATTCAATTTAAAATTTGTATCTTATTAAAATTAAAAGTAATACTATATTTGTAATTTTAATTTTAATAAGATATAATCATATATATGATTACTCTCTGGTTATATATTTAGTAACTTTATTTTTCTATTATTTTGGTAATAGCTTTTAAAGGTCCTTTGGGAGGAGCAAATCCAAACCATTTAAGGGGCCCATGTAACTCTGGAGCCTCTGCTGTAGATAACATTTGTCTAATTCTATCATGAGATTGATTCAGCAGAAGATGCATTTTGTATGTTTCAGTGATCTCCCTAAGGATATGAGCTCCAGTGGGTATCTGAAAATATGAGTCAGTGGGAGTAGAGTGTGATGTCCATACAACATCATAATGACACCAAAATGACAATGCCTGCATGGTGACTTCCTCATGTAAATGTCCTAATTATGCACTTGTGGCATGACATCTGATTCAAGCCTCTAAGTCAGGGGTGTCAAACTGCCAGCCCATAGGCCGGATGCATCAAACAGAAGCCGCGCCCACCCCATTGCTGACAATGGCAAAACCATCCCAATATGTTGCGTGATGTCACGTGATGTCACACGTTTGACATGTCTGCTCTAAGTTGCAGTATTTGCATGCAGACATCTTCATACATGTATTGTCATATTCCCTGCCTCCCCCTCCTCTAATGGATATCTATGACTGCCATTGGATCAGGGAACAGTTATTCTACACTATAATTAGATAAATATTATAGACCTATGACAAGTATCAAATATCTCCTTATCAAAATATAAAACCATTCAGACTTTCTGCTCTAGAAGTAAGCGTCACTCCATTTATTTTGAAATGTTATCTATGGTTCAATTTTTTTTGAGGCCACTTACTTTAGAAAGTATATCTTCCAGTTCAGTCATAATGTTGTCTTCATGTCAAGTTTTCATGTCAAACTGAGAACCTCATTTGTGCAAAACTCATATTGAAGTACATACATTAAAGATGATGTGAATTGCCAGCCAAAGAATGTTACTACAAAACTGACAGCTAGAAAAATGTTAAAATATTCACTGTGAAAACAGGGAGTGGGGGGAAATCTTCCTGTGAATTACACTCTTCTCTCTGTTCTAACCTGTCACAGAAAAACCTGCATTAAATTTTGAACAAAACCTCCTGTTTAAACAACTCTTCTTAGAGGATCTCAGTGTAAGTGATATATGTGCATCAATGACGGCAAAACCGACTAATATTCAAGAACATTTTCTAGCATCAATATAGTCCTTGTTGGAGGAGAGCTTAGATTTCTCTCTGTCATTTAGCTTTTAAGAACATCTTTGCCTCTGTATGACAAAAGGTTTCATCCTTTCCTGTATTGCAAAATAACAGCTACTACTATGTATCACAGGTGTCAACTTTTCTCTGGAGATGGTGACCTTAGCCCACAGCTTTGCTGAAAGCTCTAACACTCAGATCAAGATCTGCAGTTCAAATCTATATTTTTACTCTGTCAATCTGCCTCCTTCTGTGCCCCCTCCTTCTGCCTCCCTTTTCCAGTTGTACTTTACCATTTCTGTACTGTATACCACACTGAACTGTAACCCTATAGATACTTTCATGAAAGCTACTCAAGTTAAATTCAATTCAATTTCATCAGATTGTGCAATTATTTCCAAGTGCTGACTGGGGATGGAGGAAGGAGATAAATGAAAGTCTTCAGTAAATACATATGAGATATTTTAAATGACTAACCCTAAAAATTATATTTCAACTGCATCTCACACCATAAATTATGCCCAAATTTATAGTGCTTCTTTTCTATCCTCCAAAGAGTTCCCTCTTCTAAAGTTTCTGGAGCTGCTCGTATGCTTCTTGTTGTTATTGTTAGTTGCAAAGTCATGTCCAACCCATCGCGACACCATGGACAATGTTCCTCCAGGCCTTCCTGTCCTCTACCATCTTCTGGAGTATTTAAGCTCACGCCTACTGCTTCAGTGACTCCATCCAGCCACCTCATTCTCTGTTGTCCCCTTCTTCTCTTGCCCTCAATCTTTCCCAGCATTAGGCTCTTCTCCAGTGAGTCCTTCCTTCTCATTAGGTGGCCAAATTATTTGAGTTTCAACTTCAGGATCTGGCCTTCTAAAGAGCACTCAGGGTTGATCTCCTCTAGGACTGACCAGTTTGAACACCTTGCAGTCCAAGGGACTCGTAGGAGTCTTCTCCAGCACCATAGTTCAAAGGCCTCAATTCTTTGGTGCTCAGCCTTTCTTATGGTCCAACTTTCACAACCATATATTGCAACTGGGAAAACCATAGCCTTGACTATATGCACTTTTGTTGGCAGGGTGATGTCTCTGCTTTTTAGTATGCTGTCTAGATTTGCCATAGCTTTCCTCCCCAGGAACAAGCATCTTTTAATTTCTTGGCTGCAGTCCCCATCTGCAGTGATCTTGGAGCCCAGAGAAATAAAATCTGTCACTACCTCCATTTCTTCCCCATCTATTTGCCAGGAATTGAAAGGGACGGATGCCATGATCTTTGTTTTCTTAATGTTGAGTTTCAAGCCCACTTTTGCACTCTCCTTCTTCACCCGCAACAAGAGACTCTTCAGTTCTTCTTCACTTTCTGCCATTAGAGTGGTATCATCTGCATATCTTAGAGTATTGATATTTCTCCCGGCAATCTTAATTCCAACTTTTTATTCATCTAGCCCAATCTTTCTCATGATGTGCTCTGCATATAAGTTAAATAGGCAGGTCGACAGTATACAGCCTTGCCAGACTCCTTCCCAATTTTGAACCAATCAGCGGTTCCGTGTCCAGTTCTCACTGTTGCTTCTTGACCTACATATAGGTTTCCAAGAGACAAATAAGATGATCTAGTACTCCCATTTCTTTGCCACAATTTGTTGTGATCCACACAATCAAAGACTTTAGCATAGTCAATGAAGCAGAAGTAGATGTTTTTCCGGAACTCCCTAGCTTTCTCCTTGATCCAGCGTATGTTTGCAATTTGATCTTTAGTTCCTCTGCCTCTTCAAAATCCTGCTTGTACTTCTGGTAGTTCTCGATCCACATCCACTGCTGGAGTCTAGCTTGTAGGATTTTAAGCATAACTTTACTAGCATGTGAAATGAGCGCAGTGGTGTGATAGTTTAAACATTGTTTGGCGCTGCCTTTCTTTGGAATTGGAATGTAAATTGATCTTTTCCAATCCTGTGGCCACTGTTGAGTTTTCCAAATTTGCTGGCAAATTGAGTGTAGCACTTTTACTGCATCGTCTTTTAAGATTTTGAATAGCTCAGCTGGAATACTATCACCTCCACTAGTTTTGTTGTTGCTCAGATTTCCTAAGGCCCATTTCACTTCACATTCTAGGATGTCTGACTCTAGGTCAGTGACCACCCCATTGGGGTTATCTGGGACATTAAGCTCATTTTTGTATAGTTGTTCTGTGTAGTTTTGCCACCTCTTCTTAATCTCTTCTGCCTCTGTTAGGTCCCTGCCATTTTGGTCCTTTATCATGCCCATCTTTGCATGAAATGTTCCTTCATATCTCCAATTTCCTTGAACAGATCTCTGGTCCTCCCTATTCTATTGTTTTATTCTATTTCTTTGCACTCTTCATTTAAGAAGGCATTCTTATCTCTTCTAGCTATTCTCTGGAATTCTGCATTCAATTGGGTGTAACTTTCTATTTCTCCCTTGCCTTTCTCTTCCCTTCTTTTCTCAGCTGTTTGCAAAGCTTCCTCAGACAGCCATTTTGCTTTCTTGCATTTCTTTTTCTTTGGGATGGTTTTAGTTGCTACCTTTTGTACCATGTTGTGGACCTCTGTCCATAATTCTTCAGGCACTCTATCAGATCTAATTCCTTAAATCTACTTGTCACCTCTACTGTGTATTCATCTGGGATATGATTTAGTTCATATCTGAGTGGCCTAGTGCTTTTCCCTACTTTCTTCAGTTTAAGCCTAAATTTTGCAAGAAGAAGCTCATGGTCTGAGCCACAGTCAGCTCCTGGTCTTGTTTTTACTGACTGTATAGAGCTTCTCCATCTTTGGCTGCAGAGCACATAGTCAATCTGATTTCTGTGTTGACTGTCTCATGATGTCCATGTGTAGAGCCGTCTCTTGGGTTGTTGGAAAAGAGTGTTTGCTATCACCATCGTATTCTCTTGACAAAATTCTATCAGCCTGTGCCCTGCTTCATTTTGTACTCCAAGGCCAAACTTGCCTGTTATTCCAGTTATCTTTTGGCTTCCTACTTTAGCATTCCAATCCCCCATGATGATAAGGACATCATTTTTGGGTGTAAGTTCTATAAGGTGCTGTAGGGCTTCATAGAACCGGTCAATTTCATCCTCTTCAGCACCGGTGGTTGGGGCATAGACTTGGACTACTGTGATATTGAATGGTTTGCCTTGGATTCGAACTGAGATCATTCTGTCATTTTGAGGATTGTATCCCAGTATTGCTTTTCCTACTCTTTTATTGACTATGAAGGCTACTCCATTTCTTCTCAGGGATTCTTGCCTGCAGTAGTATGGTCATCTGAATTCATCAATTCCTGTCCATTTTAGTTCTCTGATTTCTAAGATGTCGGTGTTCAGTCTTGTCATCTTTTGTTTGACCATGTCCAGCTTGCCTTGATTCCTATGGAGAATAGATCTTTACATCATCGGACTTTCCTTTCACTTCCAGATGCATCCACAGCTGAGCGTCCTTTCGGCTTTGGCCCAGTCGCTTCATTCTTTCTGGCACTACTAGTGGTAGCCCTGTGCTCTTCCCCCGTAGCATATTGGACACCTTCCGACCTGAGGGGCTCATCTTCCAGTGTCATATCTTTTTGCTTTTTGGTACTGTCCATGGGGTTTTCATGGCAAAGATACTGGAGTGGTTTGCCATTTCCTTCTCCAGTGGATCATGTTTTGTCAGAACTCTCTGCTATGACCTGTCCGTCTTGGGTGGACCTGCATGGCATAACTCATAGCTTCATTGAGTTATGCAAGCCCCTTCGCCACGACAAGGCAATAATCCATAAAGGGGATCATATGCTATTATCCTTCAAACCTATTTCAGATACTTCCTTCTGCTTTACTCCCTTAATTTGTAATTAAATTGGCGAAATGATTTCTGGGTAATGGATGGAAATCATTTCAATAATAAATAGTAAATATGAAAATCTACATTTTATTATTACAATCAAGTTATTTGATTTTCCTTATTCAGGAGTGTAAGAAACAATCCCTTCTTTCTTGATCTTTTGACTGAAATTCCTGTCTGTTCAGTAGACAACTATGATTTTCACTGCTATAACCTATTTTTGGTGGTGCTGCTAATTTGATTCACCTCTCACTCTCACCTTTCCAGTTCTTCATCCAGAACTGTAATAGAAAAGACAGTCATTTCATTAGTCAATCCATGTCCATAATTCTCACTGTTTACTCTATTCAACAATTAATACAAATTCTTTATTTTTACTTTTGTGGCTTTTCATAGACTATTAATTTCTTCTATTTTAGTTTAATGCTGTAAACGTTTTTTGACCTCATATTATCTAACAGTCAAATCATTATTGACTGGTGCCCATTTTAGGTAATCCCTCTGGTTCTTTAATTTTTGTTATATAAGAGTTCAATCCACTCTAGAACCTAGTCCTCAACTAATGACTGGTTGCTTAGCAACCATTCAAAGTTACAAGAAACTTCCCAAAATGTACTTATAATCCAGTTTTGAAGTTCTAATGGACATGCCTTCCTTCAGTCATGTGACCACATTATGGGCACTTGGTAATTGGTCTGTATTTATGGCCATTTGCCATGCTCTATAGCTACATGAGTGCAATTTACAACATTTTTTGTTTTAAATTTACTTCTGTTTTTTGGCAAAAACAGCTCCTTAGGGATCAACAGGTTTGCTTAATGACCACTGTGTTTGCTTAACACTGCAGACTCACTTAATAACCATGATGATTTGCTTAACAATGGCCACAAAAAAAATCAGGTCAATCATGTGATGACATGTTTTACAACTGTCACAATTTATGACCATAATGGACATGCTCCATTATAGTATAAAGTCAAGGCCTGCCTGCAATGTGAGAGACAATGAGGGGGTATTTTGTTTTTGTTTTTGGCTTTTTATGTATAGTAGTTGTCTATGTATTAGCTGTTGTGGATTTGTATGGGGTTGTTTTAGAGTACTTCCTTCCTTCCTAGGATTTCTATTTTATCCTTGGAATGATATGTAAATAGGATTTATCTCTATGTGTCTATTAATGGCTGAATTGTCTGAATTCCAGGAATTTTCTAACATTTTTGAATTTGGCTTGATCTAAAATGTTGACATTCCCATTTGAAACTCTCATTGAGGTTGCCCATGTGTTGCAACATTGCAGAATTTTGTCATGTCTTTACATTACTAGATCATTTTCATGGATGTGATTTACCAGTGTTTCACCAGTCTATTCTAATTATTGTCTTAACATTATATGTTGAAGTGATTCTTGTTTTTTTCTTCTATGGTTTTGGGGTCTTTTGGTTGGAAGAGTTTAGTTGGTTTGTTGCTACAGTGATGCTTACTCTGTAATAGTCCATTAATTGTCCCAGAAATGTTTTTGATATAAAGGATCAGTATCCTGATTCACATTAAACATTAAAATTAATGTTCTAATGCACACAACAACCATATCTATTTATTTTAGCTTAATTTAGAAGTTGGTTTGGATCGACTATAGATTTCCAGAACATAGATTATATCTTAGCTTGATGTGTGAATCAGCCAAGTGTAGCTTATTCAACCAATCATAACTAACAAAAATTGTGCCAGGCAGAAAAAAATATTCTGCATTTCTTTTTCTACCAAATTTTATTCAATTCAGTGAAAGAAGACTTGACTTGGTTTAAGGAGAAGAATTTTAGCTCTGAGAAGTGAAAACTGAAGGGAATAGCAAGCAGCAAGACTTTTATATGCACAAAGGTCCAAATACCTATATTGGATGGTTAAACTGAGAGAATTGCTGGTGATGATGAAATTGACAGTTCTGATTGAAGAAAAGACTTTGATCGATCTTATTTCTACTTGGAAGTCATTTTTGGAATTTTGTGAGTCAGTGAGAGAAATTTAATTTTGGATTTGGTGATTGAAGTTTTATGAGATTAGAGGAGTAAGGTAGTCACTAATTTTAGAGTAAGAGTTGGACGTAATTTTTATCTATATTTGAACCAAAGAAACTTGAAAGACATTCTTTTTCTCTTTTTCTCTTTGCTTTTTCTTTTCTTCTTTTCTTAGCACTTTTATCTTGCTTTTTAACAGACAAGACTAATTTTGACTAGATTGCCATCTACAGTGAACTCTTCAACTTGGACTCAACAGGAAGTTGGACTTTATGTCTAAATGACTCCTTCCAGTTCCACATTTCTAGATTCTATTATTCTCAATGTCATTTAAAAGGTCATTTAAAAGCTGTTTTTATACCATTCTGCCCCAAATTAAAGCAGTTGGAAACATTTTGATGCTATCTCATTACAGCTTATGCTTGACTCTGTTATATATTAAATCTCTGATCACTTTGAATTAAACCTTGTTTCATTGCATCTAAAATTCAAATAAAATCTTGGCTGATTCATGAATCTCTACTGCATGAATTAAGCCCTTAATTAGGGCAGATGGTATTCTCTTCTTGCTCCTCTTGGGTTGGACAACCTTGATAGCCAGCTAATTTATTTCCTTATGCCATCTTGAAATCAACAGTAGTGATGCCTCATAATGCTGCATAAGAGTGCTTTGAGCTCTAACAACATGGCAGACAAAATTTCCATGGTGGGGAAATAGCATCTTTTTGGACAGGTAGCTGAGGATTGCAGTGGGACTGTGGGTTGTTTTTTTTTTTTAATTTTTAAATTATATTTTCTCTTTTGAGTATGTTAATTTTCCCCCTACAGTTTTCATACTTGCATTTTCCCAGCTGAAAATAAGAATAATGTATTTTTGGGAATGGGGCAGGGTTTGGCAATTTGTTGCTGAATTACAGTTATGGCACCTGCAAAAAGAGATTTGGAGCCTCTTGTTGCCTATAAGACCATGGATTAGCCATCCACTAAATTTACATCAAAAGTCATCCAGTTATCAACAGAACTCATTATTACAGCATTTCCAATTAATGCCCAGCCATATCCCAAATAAAAGACTAATGTCACCAAATAAAGAGGTACTTTTTGAATGTGTCTCGTAATCTATTATTTTACCAAATACTTTTTCAAATATGCATTAGCTCTGCTTTTGTATTAAGCATTTCAAGATTTATAAAACAAAAACTATTTTCTTTCATATTTTTGCTCCGGCCTACCTTCACTCTGAATGCTCAAAATGTTTATGAAAGGCTTTTTCTTTGGGTGCAGTTTATCTATATTTGGAAGCTATCACACTGGCATGCAGAGACAGGAGGAAAGAGAAGAGGAGGAGGAGGAGAGGTCTAGTTGACAAAAAGATTGAAGACTCTGTGTAAAAAGAACATCTCATCAGATTTGCAGCTTTCGAACAGAGTTTGTGCAAAGAGGAAATCTTAGAGGTCCATGTATAGTGGGCAAGTGAAGAATAACTATTATTTTAAAACTCAATCACTATATTTATATCCCAGCTGTTATTTTAAAGCAGCTTTCTGGGAACAAAACAAACTAGGACAACAAAAAAGCAGGTTTGATTACATTTCAAGAGAGCAGTACAATTTGAGGTTTACAACTGTACTACCTGATTCTGTCAACTACATCTCTAGTATCTCAAGGGCTAGGATTTTCAGTGGCCATGGCACATTGCTGTATTTTTATTTTGTGCCATACAGACTTAGTGCAATTTTAAGACTGTAAGAATCGGCCAACGCTAATACTGCTATCCAAAGCGGAGGTTGATAATGAAGAGAGAAACTAGTCCTTCTGGTTATTGAAAGATTGAAGGATTATTGAAAGATTATTGACTGTACAGATTTGGCTTTCTTCTGCTTCAAGGAAAGTTTTCCCAAAACTGACATCAAAAATGGTTGCTGGATCAAAGAATGTCTATGTGGAATTCTTATTACACTTCTTACAGCATTCCAGAACTGAAATTAAGAATAATGTGTTGGTAAGTAATCCCTTTTGTATACTTATGACCACACCAATATCAGCATTCCATGAACTAGTTAAGAGAAAAACAGCATTACTATGGATTCTTGATCCTGTGACAAATGCCATGTGAAAAAATATCTCAGCAGCAAAATGTTCTGGAAATGTGAGAACCAGCATGAATGTGTTGTCAGGAATATTTCTGCTTAGAATATTAAAAAAGAAAGTATTTGTGATACTATTTATCACAATTCACATAAAGGAAAAAATATTCTATAGTTTTTAATACTAAGCAGAAGTTGTTGCCTACTTTCACCGACTTTATTTCTGTTTTCCTCTACAATCTAGAAATAACCACATAACCAATTATGTATTTGTGGTTTTAAATATCTTATCCAAGTTCTTATTTGCCTGATCATATATTTGTAGAAATCCAGATAATTGGTTTTGGGAGTTTTAATTAGTAATATTTAAAATCTGAAAAAAAGTTATTCCCCCCAAAGTAACACTTTTTTTTATAAAGCCACCCTGCCGTTGACAGCTTCTCCAACAACTGTCATAATTCATATACTGAAATAATTCATAAATAGTTTGTGAACATGTAACAGTTTATTTGTCACATTACCCTACCAATGAACCTTTTTAAAGCAATTTATTCAATATTGAACAAGACAGATATAAATGGAAATAATTGTCAAAATGGAAACTCAATTTTTTGTTTCAATTTTTATCTGGCATTCCAGCTCCTAGATATCTCTAAAATCCCTGTCTGTACATGTATTTTAAATATTAAGTCAGAGGTTCTTCTTCTATTAATTTTTCATATTACATTGTTTAAATTTTCTTTGTTGTAATATAATAATATTTCACAAAATACAGACTGCAAATAGAAACAGAACGGCTGTGGCAAAAGAAAGCAAAGATGGTACCAATAGTAATAGACGCCTTGCGTACAATCCCAAAACAACTGGAATACACTTGAACACTATCAGCACTGACAAAATCACTATCGGTCAACTGCAAAAGGAAGCCTTACTTGGACAGCTTACATTCTGCAATGATATCATCAAATAATAATAATATCTGTCTATCCCAGGTCCTTGGGAAAGACTCAATAGATGAATAAAAATGCAAAATCCAGTCTAAACATCTGGTTGACTATGTGACAAACAATAAGAATAACAACAATCTGAATTTTTAAAATCCAGATCTGCCTATCCCAGGTCCTTGGTAAGGACTCGATAGGTAACCAAAAATGCCAAATCCAGTCTGAACATCTGGCTGACTTTAAAGCAGCAGATTTGTTGGGAAGAAATATAGACACAGACATATCACAAATGTTAGGGAACATTGAGAGGAAATGTGGTTTCCCAGCTGTAAATTGGCCAGGAAGAAGTATAGATCCAGAAATTATAGAATAGATTCCATACACCTTCCAGAAGCTTAGCACTGTGCTATTATGTAATAGCAGAGAACTTTTTGGTCAGATAAATAGCAAATGATTTCTTTAAGGGATTTGAAGGTGAGTGGGAAATGAACTTAATACATTTAATTGAGAAACAATATAGTTTATAAATGACAGGATAACAATTTGTAAGTAGATTTAGTAGTTTAATAGTTTAAAATTCTTTTGGCCTGCTTCACAAAGGGTAGGAAACCAACACTCTTGTACTAATTAGCATTCAACTAGAGAGGATGTTATGTATGTCAGGCTTTTTTAAGACACTTTTTCATGTTAATGTTATTTTTGTTGTGTTTTTTCTTTTGTTTTTTAAAAGCAATTTGGTGTTTTATATTTTAACTTTCTTTGAATAAAGCAACATTTGCAAACAAGAATCAGTTTTCTGCCATCTCAGTAAGATTCTTTAAATCAGGCATGTCAAACTCACGATGTCACGTGACATCATGCAACATATTGGGACTTTTCCCCCATTGCCCCATTTTCCCCATTGCCCCATTCCCCTGTCATGGTCCGACCATTATCTCCTGCGGTTGGTCTTCCATTATGCTACCCCCCACTGCTGGGCTGAGGAACCGACCAGGTGGTTCCGCCCCAGGCACCTAATGGACCCAGAACGGTTCCAGATGGCGCTTGGGTCTATACCCATCGCCCTCACTCACAGCCCAGTTGATGCCTTGGTTGATGCCTGGGATAGGGCGGCAGCTGAGGCACTCGACTGTGTTGTATCCTTGCGACCCCTGACCCGGCGCAGATCCCGTTGGGCTTCATGGTTTTCTGTGGAGCTCCGGGAGATGAAGCGTCGGAGATGGGGTCTAGAGAGCTGTTGGAGATCCACCCGATCCGAATCTAACCGATTGCAGTTAAGAATCTTTATAAGATCTTATCTTGCGGCGATGAGGACGGCGAAGGCTAATTACTTTGCTGCCCTCATCGCGTCCACAGATAATCGCCTGGCCGCCCTGTTTAGGGTGACTCACTCCCTTCTTAACCAGGAGGTGAGGGAGGATCCCTTGCAGGGCTGGGCCGAGGAGTTTAGTCATCATCTGACAGACAAAATCACTCAGATCTGGGCCGGTTTGGACTCTGACTGGGCGGAGTCTGACGTGGAGGAATCGGACGGTCTTGAGCACGTTATCTGGACTGAGTTTGATCCTGTTTCCCCTGATGATGTGGACAGGATGATGAGGAGGCTGAGCTCCACCACCTGTTTGTTGGACCCGTGCCCCTCCTGGCTGGTTTATGCGGCTCGGGAGGAGACACGAGGCTGGTTCCAGGCAGTAATAACTGCTTCCTTGAAGGAGGGTGTCTTCCCCGCCTCTATGAAGGAGGCAGTGGTGAGACCCCTCCTCAAGAAGCCTGCCCTGGACCCAGCTGTTTTAAATAACTATCGTCCAGTCTCCAACCTTCGCTTTCTGGCGAAGGTTGTTGAGAGTGTGGTGGCGCATCAGCTTCCTCTGTTCCTGGATGAAACTGATTATCTGGACCCGTACCAATTGGGTATCAGGCCTGGGCACAGCACGGAGACGGCATTGGTTGCGCTGGTGAATGATCTCTGGCGGGCTCGGGACAGGGGTTGTTCCTCTGTCCTAATCCTATTAGATCTCTCAGCGGCTTTCGATACCATCGACCATAGTATTCTACTGCGGCGTCTCAGGGGGTTGGGAGTGGGAGGCACTGTTTTGCAGTGGTTCTCCTCCTATCTCCTGGACCGCTTGCAGTCGGTGTTGATGGGAGGGCAGAGGTCCGCCCCGAGGCCTCTTGTTTGTGGAGTTCCTCAGGGGTTGGTTCTCTCGCCCCCTCCTGTTCAACATCTATATGAAGCTGCTGGGTGAGATCATTCATGGTTTCGGGGTGGGGTATCATCAGTACGCTGATGATACCCAACTTTTTTTCTCCACCCCGAACCAACCCAGCGATACCCTCACTGTGATGTCCCGTTGCCTGGAAGCAGTCCGGGTCTGGATGGGGAGAAACAGGCTTCGTCTCAATCCTGCCAAGACTGAGTGGCTGTGCATACCGGCATCTTGGGTCAACCAGACTATTCCATCTCTAACGATGGGGGGTGAGGTGTTACCCCCCGTTGATAGGGCTCGCAACTTGGGTGTCCTCCTGGATTCACGGCTCAATTTTGAAGATCATATAGGAACCATGACCAGGGGGGCTTTTGCCCAGGTTCGCCTGGTGCGCCAGTTGCGACCCTACCTGGACCAAGATGCCCTATGCACAGTCACTCATGCACTCATGACCTCCCATTTAGACTACTGCAATGCTCTCTACATGGGGCTGCCCTTGAGGACCACCCGGAGGCTTCAGCTGGTGCAGAATGCGGCCATGCAAGTTGTGATGGGGGTCTCCCGATACTCCCATGTAACGCCTCTACTCCATGAGCTACATTGGCTTCTGGTTGCCCTTCGGGTGAGATTCAAGGTGCTGGTGATGACCTATAAAGCCCTAAATGGCGAGGGTCCGGGATATCTGAGGGAACACCTGCTGCCAGCATCAAGCTCCCTTTGTCCAGTGTGCTCCCACAGGGAGGGTCTTCTCAGGGTGCCGCCGGTTAAAGATTGCCGGCGGGTAACACCCAGGGGTAGGGCCTTCTCAGTGGGCGCACCTGCCCTTTGGAACCAGCTGCCTGCGGAGCTTAGGACTGCCCCCGACCTCCGTTCATTCCACCGGGACCTGAAGACCTGGCTCTTCGAGCTCTCTGGCCCAGGCTGAGAATTTTAAATTTTAAATTTTAATTTTAACTGGGGTTTTTATTTTCTCTCAGGGTTTCATTCAATCTTTTTAAAATTGTTTTAACTTTTGTATTGATTTTCTTTTAAATATCCTGTAAACCGCCCTGAGTCCTTCGGGAAAGGGCGGTATATAAATCTAAATAATAAATAAATAAAATAAATTGCCGCCAATGGGGTGGGTGCGGTTTCGGCATGACACTTCCAGCCTACAGGCTGGCATTTTCACATGCCTGCTTTAAACTGAATATCACAGTGATTTATAATTATATAAAATATATTTTAAAGGTTTTAGGAATATTAGCCCCTTAACCATTATGCATGTGAATATGCAGGTACTCATACATATACAGAGCATATCAGAGTATACTGTGTCATAATATTTCTTTAAAATTTCATGTTAAGTTCAGATCTGAAATTTTAAGGCTAGCTGAATTCGATAGACTAAGAACAGCATTTTTTATATTTTATATTTCATTTTACTAGAAAAAAGATAATTTAGACAATTTAACTCCAAAATTAAGCAGCTTTCTGAATAAATTTAATCTAGTTTCTGTTTATAACATCAATTGGCCTGAAGTAATTTGTCTGTTTTAGAAAAATCCACTAAGAAAGATATATTTATTATAGTAATATTACAGACATTTCAGAGTTTTGAAACCTAAATCATGTTTTAAGATTATCACCCATAGATGAATATGAAATGTCTGCTTTTTGCCACTGTAGACTAACACAGCTCTGCTACAATGTTCTTTCTTGAAAGAATCCAGTGCCATTTGTAATAAGGTTTCTATGGAGAAATGTAAAAAAATGGTTTGGTTTATTGCTTACATTTTCTGGGAATAATTATTCTTGGAAAAATATATTTGTTAATATATGTTTGTACCACTAATATTAATAGATGATTGAAAACATAAATATGAAAATTATCATTAGATATTTTTAAAAGAATGCATATGTTATTCGCACTTAGATACTTTAGACAAATTAATGATTTAATGATTAGATTATAAGATTTTTTTTCTCTCTCTCTTTTTTTCTCTCTGAACTTGCAGATCATGAGATTATTAGGTAGAACTATTTGTAACTGGCCTAGCTTTCCTTGCAAATCTTGATTTATAGAAGAGATTTGGAAGATGAAGTAACAGAAGGCACACCTAGTGGAGGATTAGCATTTTGGATTGATGTTAAGGATTCGTGATTAATATAACATGGACAGAGATTACCAAAGGACAAAGAACAAACAAACAAACTCATAATGAATATAGAAATGTGTACTATGTACAGTATATATTCCTAGTCAAAGCCTATAAAATTTAAATGTTTCAAAGATAGATCACAATCAAAAAGGTAATGATATATAATGGTTAATGATCTTGAAATAAATTCATCACCTATCATATCACCCAACAAAAGGCAAGAGGAGAAAACTAGAGCAGAATAATTGAAGTAAAGCTATGTTCTTGTTGTTGTGAATGTTGATTACCTGACAAACACTGGAATGCTGTATAATTTGATGATTTATTAAACAACCCATGACATATTGGATCATCCTTTCAGAGATATTTCTTTACCCAAACAGAGAAACAAAATTACCACAGGGAACTAAAAAGGTGGTGGCAGCGACTTCCAATTTCTCTTGATGTTGTTTGTGGGAAGCTGGCAGGGAGCATCAGAAATCCCTCCTTCTTCTTGGCTGACCCACAGAACTGCTTTGCCACTTTGTGGTGGTGGTAGGAGGTAGGAAACAATGAGCAGGCAGAAAAACAGTGAGACCATGAGTGATTTCTGACTTCCTGCAGGCTTTCCCATTGACTTTGCTTATGAAAAGATGGCACTGGAAATCACTCCAACGCCTCCTTCTTGGCTAACATGTGGAACTGCTTACTCTTTGCTGAGGGAAGGGGTAACAATGGGAACTGAACTGTGAGGAAAATTGCATCCTGACTCCCCATTCTAACATGTCCCCCAGGGCTTCCTTCCTCCAGGAAGAAAGAAGGCTCACCCATAAATTGCTGGGACCCTCCAGCCAGCCCTACCTCATAAACAGGCATCTGAGTCACTTGCTTATCCTTCCCTTGCCACCCACTCTCCTTAAGAGATTTTAAATTTTACCATTAGTTCCAAAGCAGCCACTCACCACTCACCTTTCAGATCTTGCTACAAGCTGATTAGTGCAGGGGCGGAGGGAGGGAGGAAAGAGAGAGGGGAAACACTGCCATTTCCCTTATACCACACAACTTAAGGTTTTATGGAAAGTATATATCAAAAGGCACAGTGGCAGTGAGGTGGCTACAACTTCCCCAGATTTCACTCCCACAGGAGTCATGAGTGCCAGCTTTCTGGAAGTCAGCTCATTTGAGTTAATAATAATTGGTGGCCTATACCTTCCAGTTTTAGCCAATTGAAGATTACAAACAGCCACAAGAATTTTAGTAATATATAGATTTTTTTCAGGCTTAATTTATTTTAAGACTCATTTCTTAAAGCTGCATTGTGCAGGAAAGGTCTCTGTACCAGCTAATGAAATGCAGCTACCTCTTTCATTAAAATCAGTGAGATGTTTCATAGCAGTTCTCTACATTGTAACCATGGAAATGGGACAATATATAGTATCAGAATGAAGTGATATGTAGAAATAAAATGTTCTTAGGCACACTAAACATTTGCTACAGCATCCTTTAAAAATCAAATGACTAGATGGCTATTTCATGAGCTTCAATAACTACAATTTTATTTCATAATCAAGTGTTTAGTTGTTTCGACATGCAATGCTCTATAGCGCATTGAGGGAAGAAATTGAAACAGATTATATCCAGATCTGGGGGGTCTGTAGTTATTTTCTCAGTTCTCTTTTTAACCCGTGCAGTATACAAGTCTTGGAAGGTAGGCTGGTTGAATTTTTATTTGGTTTTTCAGTCCTAACTATTCATTGAAATGTGTACCTGTCCTGTTTGGCTGCTGTACAAACCAGACAGTTATATATGTACAAATGACAGACTGAATAATTCCTCTGTAGAACTGTATCAACAGCTCCTGGGGCAGTCTGAATTTTCTGAGTTGATGCAGAAATGTGGATAATAAAACAAAAAAAAAACCAGCATTGTGATAATACCACATAGCAATTACTATTCATCAATTACTTAGAGGCAGAAATGCTATTAAGTTTGTATTGGAGAGAATGTTTTCAAATGTATGGCACAGTTCTGCTTTTCACTTTCTGTGGCCCCTATTTTCCTCCCTTGTGAAATATTTAATTTCTTTTTTAAAAGGGGTAGGAGAATCCCAACAAATCACCAGTTCAAGGATCTATTTTCTTTTTTTTCACCCATTTCTCCTTTTAGCAGCTTTCCTTGTTAACATTTATTAGTTTGGAGTCGTGTAAGGAAGAAAAGCCTGTGTTTCACAGCATATTTCTGTTTAATGGAAGTCTGGAGATTATATTGTGCCTCTCTCTTTTTTTGGGCCCACATACTTTGATTCTTACTTAGACAACTTTGGCTAATGATCAAGCAGTGTGTAGACATCATCCCGGATTTGTTGTGGGTGCTGCATCTAGCTGTAAAGCTCTTTGAGGTGTCATTAAATCCAGAAATGAATAAATAACAGAGGACTTTGCTCCAATATGTTTTAAATGTATAAAAATGTCACTTACAAATGTTGAACTGATTATGTGCTAATTATAACTGACATTTTAACAAATTGAGTTTCTGTTTAATTTTAACACTTCAATTTTATGATGAGACCTATGTTGTAATTTTTGGACAGTATGAGCATGTCTTTGTAGCATGACACATTATGATGCATAGAGGGTATAGCCAGTGTAATGTATTGGGGTTTTTGCTTGTACTGATTCATGTGTCTGTTTAAATGCTGCATTAACGGTTGCTATTTGGTGTGTATGTGTAACGGCTACTGACTAAGCTAGACTTGTTGTCTCTAGGACTATCATTAGTAGATTTGGGGCAGGAATGGCTTCCTTCAAATCTATTGGCTGCTGCCTAGTGGCCAACTGTATAAATAGCTGTGCAAAAGCCACTGTTTCAGTTCTGTTCTGTTTGACTTCAATAAAGCATGTTACTGTTTGGAATCTTCGTCTCGTTTATTGCCTGCAAAGAACTGACTACACAACACTGGCAAAGAGGATGGGATGCTGCTTCTTCGTAAGACCCTGAAGTCACCAGGGGGTGAGACCAGCACAGCGCCTGGTAGGGACAGTGTTCCCCCCCCTTCAGTCTGCCTAGCAAGCCACGCTGGAGACCACCCTGCCCTGAGGATCAGTCCCAGGGCCTACGAAGAAGCCAGCAGCATGAGGCAATGCGAGACACAAGCCGTGAAGACTTCTCACAATGGCGAAGGTCGGAAAGCTTGAAGAATTTGATGTCACGCACCCAGACAGATGGTTGTCCTACATTTCGAGGGTGGAGAACTACCTCCGGGTAAATCAAGTCGCCAAAGATGGTCTGAACGCTGCAACACTCATCTGTGTGTGCAGGGCTGCAACGTTCGACATCACTGAGAACTTGGTTGCACTGGCACAGCTGGAGTCCACTACGCGGACCTGAAGAAATGGCTTGGTGACCATTTTCAACTGAAGCTGTCGGTGATACCATGGAGATACGCCTTTGAACAGCGATAACAACAACCCGGCGAGATGGCTACGGAGTTCATCATGGCATTGATGCAAGCATCACGTCTTTGTCAATTCACAGACTTGGAAGAGAGACTTCAAGATTGTCTTGTCTATGGACTCAGGAGCAGAGAGGTCCAACAAAAACTTTTCGTGAAGGAGACACTCACTCCAAGAAGCTTTGAAAGAAGTCATGGCAAATGAAGCCACTGGCAGGGCCGTGAAGGCATTGCAGCCTGCCAAAAGCACACCACACGCAGAAGCCATCCACCACAAGGACGCCGAGCAATGAGAAGACGTCGACTCTGACCACGAAGTTGACAAGATTCAATGACACCACAAGGAACAGAGACCCCCTGACAAGGCAGTTCCCTTCCTTAGATGTTTGGGCTATGGGGGCCACCATCAATGAGTGGACTGCAGATTCCGGACAGCCATGTGTCGGGCCTGTGGGAAACCTGGCCACATTGCAGCCATCTGAAGGGGTTGCTAGAAGGACCGCCAACTGGATGAGTCATTCAGGAGAGGTACCGGGGCCCCGGGGCAGCATAGAGTAGGGTTCTTCTCCAGTTACAGGATTGTCTGCTGCACGGGAGCTCGCCGCCCCCTTAAACAAAAACTTCGACTACAAGTTGAGTTGCAAGGTGTTCCTTGCAGAATGGAACTAGACACCGGTTCAGCTGTATCCATTATTTCCTTTGAGACTTTCCAGTCCATATGTAGTCGCAGCAAGAGATGGGCCAAACTTCGGCCGTCAGATATTATTTTAACAGACTTTCAGAATTCCTGAGTAGCCATCAAGGGCAAGGCCACTTTGGCTGCAAAATTCAAGGGGTTTTGGGGGGCCCTAGATATAATTGTTGTGGAGGGCCAGAGAACAAGCCTCATTGGGCTTGATTGGTTTGATGCACTGGGCATTCAAGTAACTGGGATTCACCGGACACAAGCAGTGAACTTGGCATCAGTATGCGAGGAATTCGCAGAAGTTTTTGACACAAGCCTGGGAGAGTACAAGGGCCTCCCGATAGCCTTTAAGCTTGATCCCTTGGTAACGCCAATTAGGGTTAAGCCCTGTTGTGTGCCTTTTGCATTAAAGCACAAAATCGATGCAGAGCTGGACAAGCTAGTCAGTTAGGGGGTACTACAGCCCATAGATGGGGGGGAATGGGAAACTCCTATTGTTACACCACTTAAGGCCAACAGGGAGATCAGGATTTGTGCTGATTACAAGTGCACCCTTAACCAGGCACTGCAGCAGCACGCGTACCCGGTGCCAGTCGTTAGACACATATTGGCATCGCTGCAAGGGGGTAGCATGTTTTCTAAGTTAGATTTGGCACAGCCACACAAACAATTGTGACACATAGGGGGGCTTTTAAGGTCAAGCACCTCCAATTCGGGGTTAGCATAGCCCCAGGGATCTTCCAGGGAGTCATGGAGCATATGCTCAAGGGGATTCTGGGGGTCTGCCCCTATTTTGATGATGTACTCATCACCGGACAGTCCACTGAGGTCCTGGCAAGGCAGTTCAAAGCCATCCTTCAGCGGTTCCACACAGCGGGACTTAAGCTGATGAAGGACAAATGCAAAATTGGGGTTCCTTCCACTGAATTCCTGGGGTTCCATATCAATGCTGAAGGCATCCATCCTGCAGAGTCCAAGGTGAAGGCAGTTCACCTGGTACCAAGTCCCAGATCTAAAGGAGAGCTCCAGGGATTCCTGGGTCTCTTAAATTTTTACCACGCGTTCCTTCCTAACAAGGCCACAGTGGGAGAGCCGTTACACTGGCTCTTAGACAATAATACCCCGTGGAAGTGGACCAAGGTTCAGGAAAACAGTTTTAAGGTGGTATAATCACTACTGTCCTCAAATTCAATGTTCACGCACGTTAATGAAAACTTGCTAGTTTGTATTGCATGTGACTCATCCCCTTATGGGGTTGAGGCTGTACTAAGCCATTTGTCAGATGATGGGACTCAGTCCCCTAATGCTTACTATTCAAGGACCTTGTCCTCGGCTGAACACAATTATGCTCAGATTGACAAAGAGGCCTTGGCCATCGTGGCCGGAGTTAAAAAATTCCACGACTATTTGTACGGCCGCAAATTCATGGTCTTCACTGACCACAAGTCATTGCTGGGACTATTTACCACAGACAGGCAGATGCCTCAAATACTCTCCCCCAGAATGTTAAGGTAGTCCATTTTTATGTCAGCCTACAGCTACAGGCTGATTCACAAACCTGACAAAGACATGAGCCATGCAGATGGCCTTAGCAGGTTGCCATTTCCACATGTGGAGCCAGATCCGTCTCTAGCTGCTCGCATCTTGTCCATTCAAGATTTGCTGAACTTCCTCTCCATGCAGGGGATGTCACTGCGGAAACAGCCGTAGACAAAATTTTAAGCAGGGTGCTGTCCTGGATTCACACCGGATGGCTGGAAAATAGCCCGGGACCAGAGTTCCAGAGCTATTTCACATGTAGACATGAGCTTTTGGCTCATAAGGGGTGCATTCCTTGGAGAAGCAGTGCTCCAGTCTCTACATGAGGGCCATCTGGGTATCATCCAGATGAAGGCGCTGGCATGGAGCTATCTTTGGTGGCCAGGGTTAGATAAGGCTATCGAGGTCCAAGTACACGGGTGTTGCACATGTCAACAGTCCAGACCAGACATGCCACAGGCCCCTGTCCACTGATGAGAGGAGACTCATACACCATGGTCAAAGATCCATGTTGACTTCGCTGGGCCGTTTCAGGGACAGTTATTTTTGATAGTGGTCAACAGCCACTCTAAATGGTTGGAAGTAATTCCGATACTCACTATGACTACTGCTAGGACCATCCAGGTGCTTAGGAAGCTTTTTGCTACACATGGGTTGCCGCACGTCTTAGTCTTGGACAATGGGGCCCAGTTCACAGTGTCCGAATTTCAGGCCTTCTTGAGGACCAACCTCATAAGGCATGCCATGTCAGTTCCTTTTCACTCCTCGACTAACGAGCAGGCAGAACGCATGGGGCATATGACAAAAGAGTCACTTAAATGCATTGTTTCAGGGGATTGGCACCATAGGCTGGCTGATTTCTTGCTATGCCAGTACACTATGCCATGCACAGCCATGGGCAAAAGCCCTGCAGAGCTTCATTGTGGAAGAAGACTGATCACAAAACTGGACTGGTTGCACCCTGACCGAGTAGCAGCTGACACTGCATGCCCAAAGGCTCCACGGGGGTTGCAAGTGAGTGATAGGGTGTGGGCTTGGAATTACAGACATGGGGCTTTGTGGGTGCCTGCTAACATTGTTAAGGACTCAGGACCCCCTCTCCTACGAGGTGGTCCTGGAAAGGGGGTGAGTGATTCACCAACATATTGATCAGCTGTGATGGCAGTTTGTTGAACAGTCACTAACCGAGACTCCCTAGATGGTCTGCAACAAGAACTGTCAGCAGCCTAACAGAGCAGTTCACATGCTCTGAGGATTCTTTCAGACATTACAACAGAGACATGGCCATAGAGGGATCCAGTCCAGAAGTTCAAATTATGTCCCCAGATGGGGAAGACAAACCGAACTGTGCAACAGTCCCGAGGACCCCGCTACCACTCTGGACTTTGGTTTGGGCCAACCAGGAATGGCCAGCCAAAAGAACTTGAGTCAATTCAACTCACTTGAACCCAAGAGCCCTGGTCTACCCAGCCCGGTAGGGCAAGCAGGTAGCCCGAGAGATTTCCGGAACCCCCAGGCATTCTGAACGGTCTCCATGACCACTGAAATATCTTCAAGATTATGTTAGTAATTAATGTGTGTACAATCTAGGGGGGAGGGGTGTAATGTATTGGGGTTTTTGCTTGTACTGATTCACATAGTTTATAGTTTATTATATTTGTATACCGCCCTTCTCCCGAAGGACTCAGGGCGGTGAACAGGGCACATATAAAATACAAGGTACAAAAGTTAAAAAGAGAATTAAATACAAAGCCCAAGCTAAAACAATAAATAATAATGTAAAAAACCACAATAAAAAACCCCAACACATCCCCCATCAGGCCAGGCCGGCTTGTTCAAATAAATAGGTCTTCAGATCGCGTCGGAAGGAGCGAAGGTCGGGTGCCGTCCGGAGCTCAACCGGCAACCGATTCCATAAGTCCGGGGTGCCCACAGAGAAGGCCCTCCCCCTGGGGGCCACCAGATGACATTCTCTGACCGGTGGCACCCTGAGGAGGCCCTCTCTGTGGGAACGCACAGGGCGGAGGGAAGTTGACACTGGCACCAGGTGATCTCCGAGGTACTCCGGACCCATGCCATGTAGGGCCTTGAAAACCATTACCAAAACCTTGAATCTCACTCGGAAGACAACTGGCAGCCAATGCAGCTCGCGGAGCAGAGGTGTAACATGGGAGTATCGTGAGACTCCCAACACAACTCTCACGGCTGCATTCTGTACCAGTTGGAGCCTCCGAGTGGTCCTCAAGGGAAGCCCCATGTAGAGAGCGTTGCAGTAGTCCAAATGAGAGGTCACGAGCGCATGAGTGTTTAAATGCTGCATTAATCATTGCTCATTTGTGTGTATGTGTAATGGCTACTGACTAAGCCAGACTTGTTGTCTCCAGGACTATCATTGGTACATTTGGGATGGGAATGGCTTCCTTCAAATCTATTGGCCGCCACCTAGTGGCCAACCATATAAATAGCTGCGCAGCAGCCACTGTTTCAGTTCTGTTCTGCTTGACTTTAATAAAGCATGTTACTGTTTGGAACCTTTGTCTCGCTTATTGCCTGCAAAGAACTGACTACACAACAGCCAGCATTTTCTGAAAGATTTCACTGGCTAAGATGGAGCATTGAGCAGCAAACCTCTTTGAATCATGCTGCATAGTATACAGGCTGGAAAGTTATAAAAAGAACATTCACAGGTTCTTTCTCTCTCCTACTTGTAAAAATAAAGGAACATTTCATTAACACCTGCTGCCCTTTTATGTCATGCAAAATCAGCTGCCTAAGGTAGTCATAGCACTCTACCTAATTTGGCCCAATCATTCTTAATTCAAACCTCATGACATCAAGCTACCCAGTTCTATACATAAATACATTTATGATAGCACAAAGTAAGATGCTGGGGAATGGGTTGGGGAGGAGAAAGATGATGGAAAGGACCAAATACTGAGCTGAATGAAAAATATGACAAATTAATTGGAAATAGAAACTACAAAATTCATAGGAAGAAGGGAAAGTAAAAGATTCAACAGTCCTGAGGGCCTTTTCATCCTGCTGAGTTGGTGTTATTCACCTATCCTTGATTCAGCAGAAAACTCTATAAAGATGAAACTTGTAGTCCCCTGCTGCCTCTATTGTTTCTTTTGTAAGTCACTGTAATCACCTGACTTCCCTCTAGGACAGGGGTGTCAAACTTGCAACATCACATGATATGTCGTGACGTATCGCGACTTTTTTGCCATTTCTGGCAATGGGGTGGGTGCGGTTTTGCCATGACACATCCAGCCCCTGGGCCAGCAGTTTGATACTCCTGCTCTAGGATAATGGATAACAAAGCTGAACAAATTTATATAAAAAAATCCTTACATTAGTACCAGTACAGTTAGACAGTGTAACATTTTGTTGGTCAAGGCCTGGGGTTGTGAAGAAGGCATTGCCATGAGGACACGGAAGAACAAAGGTGTGTGTTGTGTACTGGGTTCATTGCTTGAGAGACGAGACAAGACAAGTGAGTTCAGTCAGGAACATTCTTTATTTGCTTGCAGGAATTGAACTGGGAAACAGGGCTGCGAATGCAGCTATTTATACCCTGGACTCTAGGTGGCAGCCAATAGGTTTAAAGCAACCTATTAACGCCCTAGAGGCAGCCAATGGAAGCACTGGAGATGGGTTGTTTGAGGAGCTGGGAGCTGTTAGCCAGCTCCTTGCTTAAGCAACCTTTGAGCATTCAAAACCCCATGTGGTACACTCAGCAAAACAAGGCCCAATACATTACAGTGTGATTAAAACATCAGTATGTCGAGATCATGTGGATGTGGGGAACGTCTCTTAGACAAGTGGGCTGGCTTCTCTTGAAAAAGAAAAAGTAAGAGGCATATGAGACTCTAATATTATTTGTTTCAATATGACAGGACACATTAATTAAAGTAGATGATATACATGATAAATGCGACAAGATGAGATTCAGGCAAAACATTTCACATCTCAGGGGCTATGTACAGAATAATGAAAATAAAATAATGAAAAGAAAATTACAACATTGCATATATAAATTGGGAAGCAAGGTTATGGACTTGAGGCAAGAGATAACTGGCTCAGAAGAACTGACATGATGAATGTGGAGGTCATCAAAGAAAAGAATGGTAACATTGACAAACAGGGGATACATATCTGCCATGAATGTTGAAATGGAACCAGGATGGGGGAAGGTGATAGAACACAGTACATAGCAATGCAAGAGAGAAATATACTGAGTGAATTTCAAAGATTAAAAAGCAAAAGAAAGCAGGTGTGATATGAGAAAATAATCAAGGTAGGGTAAAGAATAGATAAGGGAACTTTAGTTTTATAGTATCTGTTAAGTCGTGGGCTCTGGAGAGCAGGAATGATGACACAAGGCTGAGTACAGAATAACTCATACTTTTATTCTTGCTGGAACTGTACTGAAGCTTGGGCTGCAACCAGCCACATTATATAGTCTAGCCCCTAGGCGGCAGCCAATAGGTTTGAACTCATGCTGGCTGCCTGGGGCTGACCAATTGCAGGACCGGAGACGGCCTGTCTGGGTTGCTGGAGAGCCGTTAGCTCCTCCAGCAACGCACGTGGTGTAACACCACAAGCCCAATACATAACACCCCTCCCCTCTTAGATCAGACTATGACACCCTTAAAATAGTCTTAACAACTGTCAAGACTTATTAATCACTCCCAATGAAAATAATAAAAATAATAATAAATAAATCATAAATCATAAATTCACTGTGGCTACAATGAAATTAAACAACGTCTGAACAGGCTTACCAATGCAGTAAGAGCTACAATGAGATTAAACAACGTCTCATGAACAGGCTTACAATGCAGTAATGGCAGTTTCACAATGCCAAGTTTCTGTAGGTAGTGGTACAAGTTTCACAACACTATACATCACTTTATTTTACAATATAGTCTGTGAGGTACGCAGGAGGTTTGTGTGGCCTAGAGGAACGTCTTGGAGTTCCCCTCACTTTGTGGTCTGGGCTGGGTAGACCCATGTCCCCTTGTTTTCTAGTGTCAAGGGGAATCGAAACACTCTGGCTGGCCTCACCAGGTTGGCCCACCCCAGAGTCAGTCTGTTCTGCAGAGTAGGCACAGCGGTTGCTGAGGTTCGGCTGGCTCAGTTGGTCAGGGGTTCCATGTTGCACTTCCATGCTTCCCGGTTCTTCCTCAGATTCCACTTCTGCTGAGAAGGGGAAACCCTGGTGGTTCCAGTGTGGGCTGGCTTGGCTATTGGTTTGAGGACCTTGGGAGGGACTTATGCTGCAGTCCTCACTTAGTGACCATTCTGGAAACCTTTGTCTGAGTTGGTTGATGTGTCTTCTCACCAGTCACCCTCCCTCCAAACCCACTTCATAAGATAGGGGTCCGGATGCACCGGTTATTTGACCAGGAACCCATAAATTCCCTGGCCCATAGTTCCTGGCCCAAACCCAATCGCCCATGGGCAGCACCATCGGGGGTTTTGGTCGAGAGGCTTCTGTTGCCACTCTGTCTGGATGCAACCTGTCTAGTTAAGTAATCAAACGCCTCCCCCAACGTAGTTCAGCAGGACTTTTACCTGTAGCAGTGCAGGGCGTAGAATGCTGGCAGAGTAAAAAATCGGCCAATCTGTGATGCCAGTCACCTGTGACAATACGCTTGAGTGCCTCCTTTGTTGTCCTCACCATGTGTTCGGCTTGTCCATTAGAAGAAGGATGAAATGGTGCAGATGTTGCATGTCTGATGAGGTTAGCTCTAAGAAAAGCCTAAAATTCAGCAGCAGTGAATTGGGCCCCATTATCAGAAACTAAGACATCAGGCAACCCATGTGTTGCAAAGAGTTTTCTCAGCACCTGGATGGTCCTAGCAGTAGTCATATTAGGAACTGGAATTACTTCCAGCCATTTTGAGTGGCTAGCCACTACTATCAGGAAAAGCTGCCCCTGAAAAGGCCCAGCGTGGTCTATGTGAATCCTAGACCAGGGAGTGTGCGTTTCCTCCCACCTGTGAACTGGGGCCTGCGGCATTTCAGGCCTAGATTGCTGGTATGTATAACAACCATGAACTTGATCCTCTATAGGCCACCAAAGATAGCTTCTAGCTAAAGCTTTCATTTTGACAGTGCCTGGATGGCCTTCATGTAAGAAGTGTAAGACCCTATCCCTTAGGGAAGTGGGAATTATGACTCTGTTCTCCCATGAAATGCAGCCCTTATGTGCAGACAACTCATGTCTCCTAACAAAATAACTGAAATTCAGAGCCTGGACTTTTTTCCAACCAGTCCATGTATACCCATGACAACACTCTACTCAGAATTTTATCTGTGGCAGTTTCAGCAGCAATATCCCCTGCGTGGAGGGGAAACTCAGGTAAGTCTTGTATGGACAGTATTCTAGCCACAGGAGCTGGATCAGGATTCATTAGTGGCAGTGGTAGTCTGCTGAGGCCATCAGCATGGCCCATTTCCTTCCCTGGTTTATGAATTAACTTAAAATTATATGCAGACAAAAAAAATAGACCATCTCAACATTCTTGGAGATAGTATGTGGGGGGTTTGTTTGTCTGTTGTGAACAATCCCGACAGAGGTTTGTGGTCAGTGTAGACAGTGAAATCCCTGCCATATAAATAATCATGAAGTTTCTTAACTCCAGCAACTATGGCCAGGGCTTCTTTATCAATCTGTGCATAGTTGCGCTCAGCAGAGGATAAGGTCCTAGAGTAAAATGCAATAGGAACCTGTTTCCCATTTTTCTCTATGTGGCTTAAGACTGCCCCCACCCCATAGGGAGATGCATCACATCCAAGACATACAGGTTTAAACTCTATGTAATGAGTTACAGTGGACTTTTCTGATAGAAGGGCTTTCAAATCCTGGAAGCTTTTTTCATGTAAGTTAGTCCATTTCCAAGGGGCTTTTTTTATCAAGCAGCCTGTGGAGGGTCTCTGCTATTGCAGCCTTATGAGGTAGGAATGTGTGATAAAAATTTAGGAGGCCCAAAAATGCTTGCAGCTCTCCTTTTGAATTTGGCCTAGGAGCCATTTTAATGGCCTTCACTTTAGAATCAGCGTGGTGAATACCATTAGCATCAATGCAGAACCCCAAGAATTCTGTTGATGAGACCCCAATACTGCATTTGTTCTTCTTTAATTTGAGGCCCATTTCGCGAAGCCTCTGCAAAACTGCCCTGAGCCTTCTGGCCAACACTTCTGGGGATTCCCCAGCAATAAGAACATCATCAAAATAAGGGCAGATGCCCTGAATACCCTTAAGTGGGCGTTCCATAATCCCTTGGAAAATACCCGGTGCAACACTGACTCCAAACTGTAAGCGTTTGACTTTGAATGCCCCTCTGTGAGTCATAATCATTTGAGCCATGACTGTAGCCTTGTCAACTGCGCAATTGCTGATAGGCCTGTGCTAAATCAAGTTTAGCAAAAATAGTTCCCCCTTGCAATGGGGCTAAAATATGGTTGACTACAGGAACCAGGTAAGCATGTTGTTTGAGGGCCTTATTTAATGTGCATTTATAATCAGCGCAAATGCGAACTTCTCCGTTGGACTTCAGTGGGGTGACAATAGGAGTTTCCCACTCCCCCCATCAACAGGCTGTAATGCCCTGTTCTACAAGCTTATCAATTTCAGAATCAATTTTGTGCTTTAAGGCAAAGGGGACCCTGCAAGGTTTAACTCTAATTGGAACAACATTAGGATCTAACTTAAAAAAATTGGCGGGCCAGTGTATGTCCCCAGGGTTGAATCAAAAACATCCGCATATTCTTCGCAAACAGTCATGAGGTCTGCAGTTTATGTCTGGTTTATGCCAGTAATCTGAATACCTAAGGCATCAAACCAATCAAGTCCAATAAGACTCATTCTTTGGCCCCCTACTACTATTACATCCAGGTCCCCCCAAAACCCTTTAAATTTTACCAAAAATGTGGCTTCACCCTTAACTTTAACGTGAGCATTCTGAGAATCCGTTAAAAAGATATCTGAGGGTCTTAGTTTAGGCCAATTGTTACTGCGCCTACACACGAAGTCAAATGTGTCTTGCAAAATGATCGAGACTGCAGAGCCGGAGCCCAACTCCATCTTACATGGAACTCATTGTAGCTCTACCAAGAGCTTAAGTTTAGGTTTGATGGGGTGTCGAGCCCCGGTGCATCAAACGCTTCTCCGGCTTCTGAAGAACCCCACACTATCTGGACCCTGGGCCCCAGTACCTCTCCTAGTCGGTTCCTCTGACTGGTGTTTGGGTGGCCTGTCTCTGGCGGGCTCTGCAAACCACCGTGATGTGGCTGGTTCTTCCACAAGCTCTACACGTGGCCAAACAAAATCTGCAGTTGGCGCGAATATGGTTGCCTCCGCACCCTTTACATCTTGGTAAGAGAACTGCCTTGTAATCATTCTCTTGCTGGTGGCTGCTGCAATATTACACATTCGGTTGCCTTTGGAGTTTGTTGATTTTGGGTTCTTCTTCTGACAATTCTCTAGCACATTTGGCGACCTCTAGATGGACCAAATCTTTGATTTTTGAAGGTTTGGTGGGCTGAACTGTCTGCACTGCACCCCCGGCGGCTTCGTCGGCCATCACCTCATCCTGTGCCTTGGACAATGTTAGATTGGGTCTAGCAAACAGTCTCTGCTGAAGGGTTCTGTCCCGAAGGCCACAGACGAGCCGGTCTCTTAGTCGTTCTAAGTTTGAGAACTTGCAAAGGCATGCGGCCTGCCTTAGGCCAGCAATAAACTCCGAAGCTGTCTCCCTGGGTAGCTGCACTCTTTGGTCAAATTTGAATCACTACACTATCTCTGACATCTTGGGCTTGAAGTGCCCAGTCAGCTTCTTCTTAAGGTCTGCATATGATACTGCTTTGATGGGCGTCGGCGCGAAAAGGTTCTCTGCTAGGTCGAAAGTTGCTAGGCTGCACACACAAAGCAACGTGGTGGCCTTCAGGCCTTCCTCCGCAATTTGACTTGCTCTCAGATAGTTCTCTACTTGCGAAAGGTAAGACGGCCATTCTTCCAGATGCTTCACATCGAACTCTCTTAATTTGCCGACCTTTGGCATCTTCCTTAGATTCTTGCATTCTTTGGATCCTGCTTCTAGGCTCAGGGAATGCGTCCTCTGAGCACGCGGCCGCTAGCATGGCTTACTAGCCGGCCTAGAGAGGGGGGGAAATGCCTCTTCCCTCCGGTGTGTACTGCCGACCCCACGTTGACTTCAGCCCTTAATCGGCGAAGCAGGATCCCCCACCTTCATCGCCATTGTTAAGTCGTGGGCTCTGGAGAGCAGGAATGATGACACGAGGCTGAGTACAGAATAACTCATACTTTTATTCTTGCTGGAACAGTACTGAAGCTTGGGCCACAAGCAGCCACAATATATAGTCTAGCCCAGGGGTCAGCAACCTGAAACAGTGAAAGAGCCACTTGGAACCGGTTCGCTCACAAAAGGAAAAACTGGGAGCCGCAAAAAATGTGTGCACATGCGCGTACATGCGCGCATGCGCAGAACAGGGTTTGACTGAAGAGTGGAGCCAAGGCGAGATATGAACCTACCCTGCATATTTGAATTGATTGTTTGAACTTTTTTAGTCCCACTTTTTTTTTTTGACTGCACACGGCAGAGGACTGGGAGCTCCGGAGCCATGGGTTGCAGACCTGTGGTCTAGCCCCTAGGCGGCAGCCAATAGGTTTGAACCCACGCTGGCCACCTGGGGCTGACCAATTGCAGGACCGGAGATGGCCTGTCTGGGTTGCTGGAGAGCTGTTAGCTCCTCCAGCAACACACGTGGTGTAACACCACAAGCCCAATACATAACAGTATCCACAAAATCCAACAAGCCAACAAGCAGGTAAGTGGTTGCTACTGGGTGGTGAAGGGAATGAGGTGGTATGCAGTAGTGCAGATCAGGAATAGTATTTAAGGGTACATGAGAGCTGCCACTTAGGTTGGGAAGGATGTGTGGGTGTGTAGTGATGCTGCTTGGGTTGTGGACGGTGTACAAGTGGGCAGCATAGGTCAGGAAGGATACTCAAAAGAAGCACAAAAATGTTGTATGGGTCAGTTAGAGCATGGAAAGAGGGTGGCAAAGGTCAGAAAGAGTGTGTGGGTATTACAGAGGTGTGTGAGAGGTGATTGGAGCAAGTCAGGGAAGGTGTGGTTTGGGAAGGGTGCCTGGGAGTATGCAAAAGATACCATGAAGGTCAGGGATGGCACACATGGGGCAGTACAGGTTGAGAAGAGTGTGTGATGGTGGCCAAGAGGTACTGCACACATGAGGAAGGTGAAGGAGGGTCATGGGTCATGGAGGTTATATGGAGTTAAGGAAATCCCATGGGGCAGGGTGGATGGTAAGTGTGCATGACAGCATGCAGGAGGAGCCAATGAGTCAGGGAAAGCATGTGAGGGTGGTGGCTGGATGGGGGATTGAGAGACTGGATGGAAAACTCTCATGGAAGGTTGAAAATGAAGATCATGTGACTGCAGCAGTAGCCTAGCAGTCGCACTGAAGCAGCTACAAATTTCCTAAATTTCATTCCCAACAGAGCATTGTTCTGTTTAGAATTGAGCATTCTACATCTGATTGCAGTACTGCAAAAGTACTGATTACATCTGACTGCCCAGAATTCCTTTTTGGTAAATGGGTTGCTATATACTTTGGTTTAATAAATAACAAAGAATAAAATTTCTCTCCTAGCATAGGCATCATTGGAAACAGGAAGAGTGGCAAAATGTGTTGTGATGCGAATTCCATTCCTTGTATACTTCCATGTGATATTGTGACCTTGGAACAAAAATCTAGAGCTTGCGTTGTGATGTCAATATGTCACATTTCATCACTTTGGCACAACTGTAAATGCCTATGCCTTCTCATTCAGGATTTCTAAATATGAGTAACAGAAACTCTTCAGCTTTTTAGGTTTACTAATTCAGATATACATCTCTGTGAGACAGAAATGTGAAGCATGTAGCTTACATTCATTCTTGTGTTAAAGTTCACTTTTGAAGACAAGACTGTTTTGTCAATTATGATGTTTCCAGGTTACAGCGTATAGCTCAGAATTTCAAACAAGCAAGATACAACATGAATACGAAAATCAACATCCATCCAGACAGTACATCCTCCATCCAAAAACTCATTTAAAAAGTTCTTGTGTAAATGTCAGAGTATCCAGATTTGTTTAGTTTTCTTTTAGAGTGTAAGCATGCTTATTTAAAAGTAAATCTTATTATGTTCAATAAAACCTGCATCCTAGTAATTGTGCTTAAATTTCAAGCTTAATATCATTAATTTTTAAAAGGCAGTTTAATCCAATAAAGCAGTCACCCCCAACCTTTTGGGCACCAGGGACCAGTTCTGTGGAGAAAGGTATTTTCCTGGACTGGAAAGGGTATCATTTCACACGCTGCCTGTGTCTCGTGGATGGGGCTTCACTTGTTCTGTGGAGCGGTTTCTGGCATGCTGTGGACTGGTGTGGGTCCACAGAACAGGAGTTTGTAGTTTATAAAGCATGATTCTACTTCGTGATTTAATAACTTGGCTAGACAGAAGTGGCATGGAGAAGTCAGGAAAAGACCAATTCACCCTGTACAACTTTATTGAATTGATAAGAACAATATCTAAAGAAAACCACTTACTGTGCAACAGGATAGAAGAAAGGCTAGTAATTAAAAATAATAATAACACTGGCAGCTTACCAGAAACATATTCACAAGTGTGCTACAGAGTTTTTGTTATAAGAGTTGCGAACAGAGTCTCTCATAGAAACATGACAGTTTTTCTCTTTCTATGTCATAGCATTTATATCATTTCCCCCCCATTTTGCCAAATCAGTCACTTTTTAACCTGGTTCCAAATTCACGTGTTGAACTAAATAAATCAGTGCCTGAATGGCTGTGAGCTGCCTCTTATTTTTTTTTATTAAAGAGTTTTACAAAATTTTACAATATATCCCCAAATCCCTCCCACCCCAACCCCCCCACTTCCCCCCCACTTCCCAGAGCTAAATACAGGACTATAGTTACAACAATCATATTCTAAATAAAAATTTACACAATATACAATCAACCAAATTTGTACTGCGCTTTAACTCTCTCTTAACATAACTACAAACAATAACAATATCCCACTAAATTCTACTCATAAGCTAAATGGAACTTTTTGGTCCCATATTTGTTTTCAATATAATTTATCCATCTCCTCCAAACTGAAATATATCTCTCCTGTGAGTGATCCTTTAAATAAGCAGAAATCTTGGACATTTCTGCAAGATTAGAAACTTTAAACACCCATTCTTCTACCGTGGGCAGTTTGTCCTTCTTCCAATATTGTCCCACCAGTAACCGTGCTGCCGTTATCATATTCAACATCAGATTAGTCTCTTTGACATCACAATTTACAACAATACCCAGTAAGAACAATTGCGGGGAAAACTTTATCTTCCTCTTAAAAATCTTTTGAATGTTCCACCAAATTTTAATCCAGAAGGCTTTTATGTTTCTACAAGTCCACCACATGTGGAAATAGGTAGCTTCTAAGCTACCACACCTCCAACACTTAGACTGCAGATTAGGATACATGTTGGACAACTTCTTGGGATCCAGATGCCATCTATAAAACATTTTGTAAAAATTTTCTCTTAAATTTTCAGCCTGGGTAAATTTAACATTTCTGACCCAAATTATCTCCCAGGTGTCCAACGAGATTGGTTCCTGAATATTTTGTGCCCACTTTATCATGCAATCTTTAACCAATTCCGTTTCCGAATCCAAATCAATTAAAGCATTATATATCCTCTTTATATGTGCACAGTTTGAATCTCTAATTTGCTTTACTAAATTTTGATCTGTAATTGTGATACCAACCTTTTGATCTGACTTCCACCTAGCTTTCAATTGGGTATATTGAAACCAAGAGTAATTTATGTTTTCTTGTCTTAACTCCTCTGCTGACTTAAGTTGCCAATCATTCCCTTGCAATTTGAGTAGTTCCTTATAAGAAACCATATCCATACTCACTCCCATAGATACACCCTCTATCGCGTGTCCCCAAATCGGTATTTTATAATTTAACTTATTATAGTACTTTTTCCAGACACGCAGTAAAGCACTTCTAAGAATATGGGATTTAAAAGCCCTGTCTACCTTCTTATCATAAAGCAAGTATGCATGCCATCCATATACCAAATCCCATCCCTCAAGATGAAGTATTCTCTTGTTAGTTAAATTAAGCCAATCACTAACCCAGGTCAAAGCAGCCGCATCATAGTACAATTTCAAATTCGGCGCCTTGAGTCCCCCTCTTTCCCTGGCATCCTGTAAAATCTTGAATTTAACTCTTGGTTTTTTCCCCGCCCAGATAAATTTGTTAATACCCTTCTGCCATTGATCAAGGTTGGCATCCTTTTTCAATATACGTATCATCTGAAACAGAAAGAGGAACTTTGGTAGAACATTCATTTTAACAACTGCAATTCTTCCCAGTAGTGATAATTGTAATTTTTTCCAATTATTTAAGTCCCTTTGTACCTTCAACCATAGTGTTTCATAATTATCCTTATACAATTTTACATTTGAGGCTGCAATATGCACTCCTAGATATTTAACCTTCTTCACTATTTCAAAACCTGTTAAGTTAGATAACATATCCCTTTCACTCGTAGATAAATTCTTGGATAATATCTTAGTTTTATTACTGTTCACCTTAAACCCAGAAACCTTACCATACTGAGTTATAATTTCCATCAAGTCTACAACCGACTGTAGCGGTTGGGATACTGTCACAACCAAGTCATCAGCAAAAGCTCTCAGTCTATAATCATTCTGTTTTATTTTAATTCCCTTTATCAAAGAGGACTCTCAAATTTTAATTAGTAAAATCTCTAATGTTAAAACAAACAATAATGGTGATAGGGGGCAGCTCTGCCTTGTACCTTTTTCAATTCTAAAAGTCTCTGTTAATCCCCCATTAACTATAATTTGCGCAGTTTGTTGTTGATGTATAGCTTTAATAGCATGTAGAAAACCTTCTCCAAAATTCATCTCCTCAACAACTCTTAATAAAAACTGCCAATTCAATTGGTCAAAGGCTTTCTCTGCATCCAAAAATATCAGTGCTGCGGAGACTTGGTTGTTCTTATCCAAATATTCAAGCAAGTTAACCATTTGTCTTACATTATTTTTCATATACCTCCCAGATATAAATCCCGATTGGTCACTATGAATCATTTGTTTCAAAACTTGCATTAATCTATTAGCCAATACTTTAGCAAAGATCTTGTAATCTGTATTTAAGAGCGATATAGGTCTATAATTTTTAGGTTGGGTAAGATCTTGATCCTCCTTTGGGATCAACGATACAAAAGCTGTCCTCCATGATGGAGGAACTGCGCCTCCAGTCTGAATTTCTTTCATATGTTCTCTACATTTCTGCAAGAACAAGTCATTTGTAAATAAGTTCTCATTCAGCCTCCAGGATCTCCTACTAGTGTCTTCAGTAAAGAGCTCCAGCCAAACAGGACTATGGTCAGACATTGTCCTAGGGAAAATCTTAACATTCTTAACCGAGGAGGAAAGGTCAGTAGTAATCAAAATGAAGTCAATCCTGGAAAAAGATTTGTGTCTATCTGAAAAAAAAGTAAAATCCCTGTCTCTCATATTCCTTTCCCGCCATACATCTCTTAATTCCAGATCTTCCTTCAAATCAAAAAAGGCTTTAGGCAATTTTGAGTTACAAAGGGTTTTAGAAGACCCCTTCTTGTCTTCAGATGGCACCAAAACCCCATTCCAATCCCCCATCATAATAACAGATTTGTAATCCAATTCAATTAGCCTTTGATGTAAGAATTTGAAAATTTTTTGCTGTTGTTGATTTGGAGCATATAATCCAATAAGAACTTTCTTTCCTTGTAATGTTAATTCAATACTAACATATCTCCCTTGCTTATCTGATTCAATCAATCTTGCCGAAAAGTCTTTTCTTAAGTAAATAACCACTCCAGCCTTCTTGTCCAGAGCAGAAGATGCAAAATATGTTCCCAATCGGGAATTAGTCAAATATTTTTGATCTCTTAATGCAATATGTGTCTCTTGTAAACAAACAATGTCATTTTTATGTTGTTTCAGAGAAAAAAAATACTTTCTTTCTTTTCTGTGGTGAATTTAGCCTGTTAACATTCCATGTCAGGAACTTCACCATCTCTGGTGACCATGAGCCTTTGGAACATGGCCTGAAGATCAGCTGTTGCTCTCTTAGGACGTGCTCCTCCCACGGGCTCTAAAGCAGTCGCATCTTGCGTAGCTGAACCAGTTGCAGACTTCTGTTTTTGTTCCTTTTCCATACGCTTATGTGCAGCTCTTGTCATCCTCTGTTTTTTTGGATCTTCCTTTAATGTCAAATTCTGCTCCATGGCCTCCGGTTTCTGGATCTCCTCAGGGGGCAGTAACATTGCCCCTTCACTCAATTGTTTATCATCTTGTCTAGCTTCTGTTCTCTTAATTTGGGGAGATGGTGGTAAACCTGCTTTCAGGACCTTAGTGTAGAAATCCTTTGCTTTTGAGATCGTATCTAATCTGTATCTGGTCCCTGCATAATTTACCACAATTCCAATAGGAATTTCCCATCTGAACTGGACTTGTCGCTTCTTAAGCTCATCAGACAAAAAGGCAAAGTCTTTCCTCTTTCCAAGAATTTTTGAAGGTATCTCCTTTAAGATCATAATATCTTGGCCTGCAATCTGGAATTTTCCACGATAAAAGGCCTGGATAATAGAATTTCTAGTTGATCTCCTGGAAAAATAGATCACTACATCTCTAGGTAGACTTTTTTGCCTAGCAATCCAGGAGTTAACTCTAAATATCTTATCCATTTCCTTAAGTAATTCTTCAGGTTCCCATTTCAAAACAGGAGCCACTGCTTGTGCTATTTCCCATTCCAGATTTTCTTTAGGATTCTCTTTGAGGCCTCTAATACGCAAAGCAAACTCCATGCTCTTATACTCTAATATAGTGACCTCATCCCCTGTTCTGTCAATCTTGGCCTCTGCTCTATCAACCTTCTGCTCAGCATCAGTAATTTTATTTTCCAAGTTCTCCACATACTCCATAACTGAATCCACACGAGCATCCAGGCGTTCTATATGTGCAGCTAAGCCCTGGAGTGCAAGCACTATATCTTCCCTCATCTGGTTGTTTTGATTCTTTATTTCTTGTTGCAGAACTTGCGTTGACTGCATCACAACTTGCTGGATGTCCGTCAGTGTAAATGCAGGAGGTGGGGGAGAGGGTGGTTGTACTGTAGGTTTCATTGAAGTCTGCCCTGTAGTTTGTGGCATAGGTGAGGAGATAGCGTTCTTAGAAAGCGGGGGCCCTTCCCCACGTTTCGCAGCCATCTCTTAAGTTTCAATTTCCTCTGTCACCCAGCAGAATCAAAGTTCAGGAAGAAAAGGAAAAGAAAAAAAAGTAACAATTCTCCCAGAGTTCTTAACTTTCAATAAGAAGAATAGGGAACAGGCTTTCAAATACACAAAATCCAATACTGAATAGAGTCAATTGCGAATTGTATCTCTTGCTTTGTAGCAAAATATAACACTTTTCAAACACAGTCACTTCACACAGGAGAGAAACACTCCAGCGCCATTTTCACTCCATTTCACACTTGAAGCTTGAAGAAGATAATAAAACTGAGTTAAAGTTGAGATCCAATTTAAAAATCCAGATCTTCCTGCTTTGCTCTGCCTGCTTTTCAAAATACTCACAGTCCCCTCTAAGTAGCAGGTGCAGTTGTCGCGTCTTGTTCCACTCCTTTTGGAGCGAAGACGTCCTGGGAGCGGAGAAAGCCTGGGCTCCGAGGGAGCTCACCCTTTTATCCCCCAAACTACTTGGGAGGATCGTAGGGGGGCTCTACCTCTATCCAGGCAGGCTCGCCTCTCCCTCTTCTCCCGAAGAAGCTCCAGTGCCGCGGAACAGCTGGTTTTGCTGCCTCCGGGCGTTTTGACGCTTCCCAGGATCGGGCGGCTTCAGAACGCTGCCATTCGGCGTGGCAGCGCTACCGGAAGTCCGCTGTGAGCTGCCTCTTAAGAAGGTAGTGACAGAAAGGGAGAGGAAAACCAGTGTGGCTTCTAACTCTTTGCTCAGAAAAGAATACTGGAGAACTGCAGAAGAATCTCACCTACTGTGTGACATTTGGACAACTTCCCTATATGTGGATTTCTCCCAGAATCCTTAGCAGTTAACACGATGTCTGAAAAAGTCTAAAAGTAGATGTCCACAGATATGGAAGCTGGGAGATTGGATTAAGTAATACCTTTAGAGATAAATGCAAGCTGCAATGATAAAAGTGCTAGTGATATGTAAAAGCTATCAGATTTGGGCTTCCAAAATACAAATAATGCCTCGATGGTAGCAGAGATGCAGCAATTCAGGTTTTGTTCTGGTGGCTGCCCATATTTTCTGTAGCTTGGATACAGTACCCCTGTGATGCATCAGATAATTTTTCCTGAAGTATCCGTTGATCTGCAAATGCATGGTGGAACATCTTAATTTTCGGCCCTTTGATGATATAGGATTTTTCAAACATACCGAACTTCAGGTGGGCAGAACCTATATATTCTATAGCAAGCATGAGAATCTGAAAAATAGGAGTACTTAAAAATAAACAGAAGCTTTCATATGTTCCCACTTTGATACTGTGAACTTGTTTTAGAACTAACCCCACAGTCCAACAGAAAACAATGCTGCAGAATGAAAAGTAAAGATAATACATCAAAGTCAACAATTAATATCACTAAAGTATATAGGGAAAGTCCTTTTTCAAAGGCACTAGAGGATGTAAAGAGGTTTCATAAATTGGAGGTCTGGATAAATTGGGTCTTATTGTAATCTCATTGGTAGTATCTGTCCGGTGCTGCTTGCTTCAACTTTTCATTTTAATAGGCATGTATTATTCATAAGTGGTTGTGATGTGCCACATGTTGTAACTGTTGCCTTGCTATGGCTGCTTGTCAAGAGCACTCATTATATTTCTGGCTATAGAGGATGTAAACACACATACACCCTTTTCACTGTGAACACATTAATAATTCATCCATTTGTCAGGCCAGAGGATCTCTCTAGAGCTGTTTACATTTTGAAAATACAAAGTTGCAGAACCCCGAGGACCTTTCTCACTTTTGACTAGAAAAATAATGTTTTCTGAAAAATAGAGGAGGAATCTTATGGAGAATTTAGAGCAGGAATCTCCAAGGTTTTTAAACTATTGAGTGCATTTGGAATTTAAAGGCCAGAGCACTGTAGTGATTCGGGAATAGGACTCAAATTCTTATCTACTTTCAGGCATGAAAATTCAATGCGTGTCTCTGGACCTGACACAGTCTCTCAGCCCAACGTATTTTTCAGGATTGTTGTTCTGGAGAAAATAGGACGATGGAGCAATAAAGATACCACCTAAACTTCCGAAATAAAATAAATATACATCTAATAAGAATGAAATTAAGAATGAAATTCTTCTCTACTCTAATTAAGAATGAAAAGTTAGCACAAAAGGTAGCACAAAATGGCTACAGGGTATATCCTGTTAGCCAATCAGAAATTTCTAATTTTCCAGAACATAATCTAACAAATGTGTTACAAGAAAATTCTTTGGGTGCAGTACAGGCCGGGAGTCCTGGCTGACTCGTTGCGCAGCCCCGCTTGCAACCAGACAACCTCAATAGGAGCAGGGTGGAAAGACATTGGAATGTAAGGGAGGTTTGAGAGGGAAATTTGGAATGCAAGTGTGCCGACTGGAAGCCTAAGACAGATCCAACACCTCAAGGTCACTAGCTGGGGAAGTACGAGATAGATAGATCATTCTCAAAATAAAGACAGTGCAAATGATTGGTGGACAATGCACAATGGAAGGTCCAGGGAGAAAGGGGAAAATTTGCCTGTGTTGTTTTCGCATGAAATCATTAGAACTGGCTTTTCTACTTCTTTAACCACATGGAATCTTCAGTATAGTTATACTCTTGGTAAAAAAAATGTCCCAGGAGTTTCTTTTGCTGCCTAACCTTGTGGGATAATTGACACCAAGCACCCCTTTTGGGCCTTCCAAAGAGCACAGGATAGAGCAGAGGACCATTGCTTAAAGCAGAGATGAATTTTATTCAACAACGTAACAGATAATATGGTGATCAAAGGTGACCACAAAATTACAGTTTTTAGTGGTTACTTTTATAGAAAAACCTTCCCTTTGTTTCTCACAGGAACAGATCATCCTCTAGAAATTATTGAAAACTCCAGTGGGCTGGATGGCCAAAAAGGGGTGCTCGGTGGTTAGGCACTGTGATGAGTGTTTTTCCCCCCCACTTATTTACCATTTCAACTGGTTCCCTGCTTAATTAACATTACAGATACAAGTAGCAGTCACATAGAGAATCATAGACTCATAGGGCTTGAAAGGATCTTGGAGGTCTTCTAGTCCAACATCCTGCAGAGGGAAGGATCTTATGTTTATTAATGGATGGAGTCTCTGGTATTCTGAAAGGAATGTTTACAGAATGGGCTGTCACCTTTGGCCAATTTCATCCTCTTTGTGTGCCCAGGTTTAGACTTTGGGTAAAGGGTCCTAAGGGATTTCCATATTTTAAGGGGACTTCTCCATACTGTTCTATCTTTTCCAATAATTTAGGGATCATTTCTAATTACTTTGATTGAGTTGCTGATATTTGCTAATTTCCTGGTGGGAGATGCATTTCTGCCAATTGTCAATATGGGTAGAAGACTTAAATAGTCTTTGTTCTAATAATTATGGTTCACTGACAGGTCAGGGCTGGTCTGGTTTGGTGAGTGGTATAGGGGTCAAAGGTGACATGGGGGTCACAAATGCAAAATAAATAAGTAAATGAATGAATGAATGAATGAATACTCCAAGTGGAAAATGGGAAGGTGAGTTTTAGAACAGGGCTTTTCAACCAGTGGTATGGGTACCACCTGTGGTACATTGGCACCTGGCAGGTGGTACGCGACCATCCTAGAAAAGTGGTAGCAGGGGAGGGGAATGAGTTGAACTGGTGGCAGCACTGCACAAGCCTGAGCGAGAGATGGCTGGAGCTTCACGGCTGTGAGGGCTCAGCAGAAGCGTCAGGATCAGTCGCTTCTTCAGGGCTGCCAGGGCTCAGTGGAAGTGCCAGGATCAGCGCCAGGCTCCAGCTGGAGCTCGGTACTGATCCTGGCGCTTCTGCTGAGCCCAGAAGAAGCACTGATCAGCTGGAATGTTGCAGCATCTCCAGGGTCTTGTGATTTACATTCAGATGCTTAGGAACTGATCCATATTTCTGACAGTCACAGTGTCCCAGGATCATGTGAAGTGACCAAAACCTGCTGCCAACCACCCAGCAGAGTGGGGGGGGGAATAAAAACCAAACACCCCCCACCCCACCCCCGCTGCCAATCCTCAACAGAAATGCTCACAACAATGAAAACCTCAGACAGGAGGAAGAGTGCTGCCGGGTGGGCAGGCAGTTGTCTTGCTCGGCTGTGGCTTGGGAGGCAATTTTTCAGTGCCATTGTAACTTTGAACAGTCACTAAGTGAACTGTTGTAAGTCAAGGACTACCTGTACTTCATTGCTTTTTTCCTTTTTTTTTTGGTCATCAAGTTTTTGACACCTTGCTGGGCGACTGGTGGTACTCGAACGTTGCCATGTCCTAAAAGTGATACAATGGGTGAAAAGATTGAAAAGCCTTGTTTTACAACACAGCGGTACCTTTTTCAGGTTTCTCCTTCACTTTTGTTCCAACATTAAACTGTCCCAGTAGCCATTAATTGAAAATATGAACTCCTGACATCGTCCTCAATCTACTTCCAACCCACAGTGAAGCTTCTGCCTATCATTCAAAGCTTGGTTTCAGCAATAGGGTTTTTCTACTTCTTGCACAGGAGACAAATCTCTGATCTATTGCCAAAGGCTTCAGAAATTAGATCCACCCACCTCCCAGCCAGATCAATTCAGTTGCTGTACATTGAAAGTTCTCGGGCATCTTTTGACCTTCTTTTCCTTTAGTTCCTGGCCCTACCTCCTTCCTTCAAGTGAATGATGGCAGCAACTGGTATTTTTATATTGGGCCGTAAATAAAAGCCTGGTTGATGATGTGCCTTTAAGCCCAACTGATGCAAAACTAAGGAGATAATACACAATTTAGTTTTCAGCCATAAATTTATTACCTTGTAATTAATCATTATGAAGAGTAATATATATGTGCATTACAGTTCTTCAGGCAGCCAGCTATACACAATATAAAAAGGGATAAAAATTATTCCTTTATGCTGCTAGTGGCATTATTGTATTCATTGTCAGTAGTAAAATCTCTGTATTCCATAATATACACAGAATTTAGTCTTATAACAAATATATAAGGTATATACGGACTTCTGCAGAAAGAGATACAAATTCATTATATACACAGGCACCTTTTGTAGACCAAAACAGGAACAATCTAAGATAAGAACTACAAAACCCCAAATAGGATGTTGTATGATATTTACTTGAACATTATCAACAGCCTTTCCATAATAATGGCTGATCATTATTTTAAGCATACAGAGCTTATATACACTTTTTAAAGGTGTGAACATCCTGTAGTTCTTATGCTAGTTTTTAAACAGTCTTTCTGACTTTGTTTGCAGAATAATATTAAAAAAACAACTTACACATTTATTGTGGACCCTTACCCTTATTGTGGATATCAATCTTTGATCCTTTGAGTATATTTCTATAACTCTTATTTTAATCAGTGTTTCAGGCATTCAGTTTGCATTTATATTGTCATAATTACAAGCACTCATAGCAGCCTTCGTATATTGTAATAGAATCACGAGGGATTTCTACGGTTTGGAAGTATTATGGTGGGATGTAGCTCAAACATACGTTTTTATTTAAATTGCCATGCAAATTATCCAAAACACTGTATTGTGAAAAGTATCTCTCCCATAGTATTCTACAAAAGGCTTTAAATTACTAAAGAATTATTCACATGACAATATTTAAATATCCTGTGAATCATTCCTAATAACATTTCCACACAGTGAACTCTGAATTACTTTAATCCATATTTTGAAAATATGAAACTTTCTCTTGTTGTTATCCTGTACACCCTGATAGAAAGAGATAAATTATTTTCATGCCTCTATAGCCCAATGAATAATTATGAGCTGCTAGTAATGCACACCAACTGCTCCCAGGTGGAAGGTAACTGACTCTGTTTTATTCTTTTTTCAAGAAACCTGATCATGTGACATGTTGAATAGGTAGCTTAGAAGAAATTGAAGATATATTGAGTAATGGCATTTTGCAAGATTATGCTTGGACTTTAGGGGAAAAAGGTGACTTTCCTTAGATAGTTTGGTGGCATAACCTTTATCTATAGTTAGTCTTGACTTTTTTTGCTGCAGGATCAGCTTCTCAGACAAGTTTTCTTTGAAATATCAAAGAGGTACTAGGCACAATCTTTATCACATAAGATCTGCCATTGATAAATATTTTTGTCCATAGTGCATCATATTTTCTGTAGCAGCCACAGTATTTCTAAATTTTGTCCATATTAAGTTATTATAGGAGATGTCTTTTAGGAAGTCAAATCATGATAGGTAAAATGCAGAAACATTGATGAACTGAGGTGGGAATGGGGCAAAAGCAGAAAACACATATAAGGTGGCTGCAATGATCAGTTGTTGAGTACATTGTTTGATTTCAAGGAATTAATAAATTAGAACAATTCAATATTACAGCCAGTACCTAAACATACTACTGGGATGGGATTTGTGGCCTCAAGGACCACAAATCCAATCTCTGCAATTTTTTGGAGATCAAATGGTCATTTTAATGTAACATTTTTATCCATCTTCCATAAATCCAACACAATCCACCTCAGACACAGTTACTTTGCAATACATGTTGTATAGTAAAACATCCATATGCATGTATTAAATCTGTGTAGCTATGATAATAGGCACAAAGCATGGTAGCAACAGAAGAAAATAATGAAATAGAAATTTTGAAATTGTATGTAATTATTTCTTTAAATCATTTGATGCATTGATTTATCTATCATTAATGTTTAAAAAATGAAATATGTCGTAGAATACTGTCAAATGCTGAACATTTGCTGAACCGTTCTCTACTGAAGGCAATGGCCCAGCTTTTGTTTAAATGCTATGAATTAATGATTGAAACACAAGCAAAGGAAATTGCCTTTTCTAGGCTAAAGATTTAATTATACAGACTATATAGCTGGACTTCAACTTGCCCTATCAATTACTTTGGAGGAAGAATCCTAGAAGTATGTTCAATCTTTTTTTATGTAGCATTGCAAGTTTTGTTTCCAATTGTTCACACTGCTTTGTTGGACACTTTAGGAAAATGGATACATTACAAAAATAATGGCATAATAATACAATAAATAGAAATGAAAATTAATGTAGCATTGTCTTCTTTCAATCAGAGGAGCTCTTAAATGAAACTAGAGTTCTCTTATACTCAAGTACCATGTCCAGTAGAGGAGGATTAATAAACATAAGATTTCTAGGAATCTGAGTCTAAGACATAATTGGAATTTTCATTTCTAATTACATTGTGGAATTTCATAAAATTAAGTAAAGGTAGATTTAGCTGAATTACAATGAAACCCTCTAGTTGTCTATTCAGATATAATCCCTACTGAATTTAATAATCATATTTTTAGTGCCATGACTGCAGGCATGAAGTCTTAAAATTATTTCATTTTGGTTGAATTGTATAATGTTGGGTTTAAAATTTTTAATTGTTATAAGGGCATAATTCTCTATTTCAGGCCACAGCTGCATAATTATACAAATTTAGATATCCCAGTAAATATCTTTCTCTATAAAAGACTTTCCTCCCACCCAACATTGTTTAACACCTTTTTTCCCTTAATCAATGAGCATTATTAATTTGAAGTAGCAGACTCCAGCAACAATTGTACGACATAAGATCTAGACCAGTGATGGTGAATCTATGACCTGTGGTGACACACCATGACATGTTCGGTGACAGGCCAGCATTCACCAACTCCCAACAATATTCTCAAATCATACCCTGTTCTTGCATGATTTTCAGAGACTGTGCAAGAATGGAGTGTATTCTTGTGCAGCCTCACAGCCACCAAAAATCATGTGAGAACAGTTGTTTGAGGCTGCAGAGGCAGCAGAAAAGCATCTGAGTAGGAGGCAGAAAGTAGGAGTAGGAGAAAGAAAACACCCTCTGAAGGTGAGTGGCACATGGCAAATCCTGGGAATCACACACACAAAACGTAAAGATTTGTTTCTTTTTTAAAGGTGTGTGTATTTGTGTGTGTGTGTGTGCGCACGTGCATGTGTGTGTGTAACACACTAGCAAAATGAACTTAGGCACTTTCTAAATTGTTGACATGACAAACCCAAAAGATTTGCCATCACTAGCCTAGACCAAGACAGTTAACTTCTTTTCCTGTTAAGGGTAACATTATCTACCTGTCTAGTAAACTGGGATGAAAGCAGCAATGAGTTGGATCAGAGATCAAAGTATGTATAAGGGGTTTTTTAAAAGTTTTTTTTCTTTTTTGAAAGAAAGGGATCTATGACTTCTAACAAAGAAAGAAAGCTATCATTTAAGAAGAGCTTTTGAAATTGAGTAAAAAGCTACACATTGGCTACCCTTTAGACTATGAGTAAGCGTCTTCTGGCATGCAGTGTCACCATAGCTTTGATAAGTCAAGCACACCTTATGCAACAGCACTGAGATGTATTTTTTCCAGTTAAAATGTAAAGATTAACCTTTGTAATTGAAACTTGTATATGTACAGTATAATGCATTGGCATCTTGCAATATGCATCTTCCATATGATTTTTTTTTAAATGAAGAATTTCCAGCAAAAGAGGAACATGAATTTTTAGCTGCTATATTACTAGCAGTTGATTAAAAAAAGTTTAGCTTTTTGAAGTATACCTTCAAGAATTAAAATCCAGTCTGATAGGTAGAGAGGTGGATGTAAAAAATAACATTGAATATTTTAAAGATAAAACCTACTGCAGAGGTTACAATGGCACGGTCTGGGATATAAAATTCAAGATTCAAATTTCAGCTGGATTAATGACTCCATGTTTTGCTTAAAACCATGGTGATTTGTTTAGTGACTGCAGCAAAAAGTTCATAAAAATAGGTGTGACTGACTTAATGACCACATCACTTCGTGGCTGAAGTTTCATTCCAATTGTGGTTATAATTTGAGGACTAACTGTACTCATTTATTCACTTCCACAAAAATGAAGCCTGGTAGACTGAATGGTGAAAATGAAAAGGAGCACAGTACTAATGAGATGGAAGGTATCTTTTAGTAGAATAAATATATTGGTATCAGCTCTGACTTCCGGCATAATATTACAATGCCTCTCTGGTGTCTACATATTGTCTGAAAGTATTGCTGAAGGATATATTGGCTTCAGATTGAATGGGTAATTCTTAACAGTGGTAAATAAGAATCTTCCTCACAACAAAAAGGTAATTGTCAATTCTCAACAAGCCAGGATACTGATTTCTTCATGAGAACTATAGCCTTTATCCGATTTATTCATCTCTTCTTTTTTTGAAAAGGCTTTTTCTTTCTTTCCACTTCTTCTCTTGGCTATGTCACCCACTTTCATCTTGTAACTTTTTGCTTCATCTGCATCTCAACTCATTACAGATAATCCTCAATTTATAACCATTCATTTAGTGGCCGTTTAAAGTAACAATGGCACTGAAAAAGTGACTTATGTGATTTTTTTCATGCTTACAACTACTGCAGCATCCCTCTAGTCATGTGATTAAAATTCACACGTTTGGTAACTGGCATGTATTTATGACAGTTGCAGGGTCCCAGGGTCATGTGATCACCCTTTGCTACTTTTTGACAAGCAAAGTCAATGGGGAAACCCATTTCACTTAACAACCATGTAACAACTGCAGTGATTCACTTAATAACTGTGGCAAGAACGATTGTATAATAGGGCAAAACTCACTTAACAACTGTCTTGCTTAGCAACAGAAATTTTGGACTCAAAATTTGAGGACTACCTATACCCAAATTGGTTTCTAACACCTCCTCAATTAACGTTTTGGATCACTGCAATAATATGTGTGCTTTTTATGGGAAACACTCTCCTCAAATTCAAAATACTTATTAATAATAAAAACAACCTGTCTTGAGCTCAAAACCTATTGCCTTTAAAACATTTTCTTTATTTCTAGACATCTTTAATCATTCCCAATTGCAGATTTCCTCAAAGAATGTTATATGGGGGGGGAGTTAAAAGTTGCCATGGCTACTGAAATCCTAATATTTGCATTTAAAAAAATCTACCCAGTACATGCAAAGCATCTGGCTTTGCTTTAGGACTCATATACCAAATATATTTGAAATTTGCCAGCTTCATTTTCTCTCTCTTGGAGAAACCAATGTATCCTGATCATTGAGTTATATTGTGTTAGTCAATTTTTAACTGAATATCAATAAGAAATGGCACTTCCTATGCACTTGGTGCATTCAAGTCAGATACCATCTGCCAGAAAAGCATAGTACAGTTCTGCAGCTTGTTATAGAAAACTTGCTTAGGCTGTAATTAAAACCACAGTAAGAACTTGATTTGTTTATGGAATATGCAAACAAATGTATTTGTTAACTGCAATCATGCAATGAGTTAAATACATTTTTAATCGTGAAGCTACAGTATTCTCCTAGAATATGCATTGCCCTTCTGCACAATATATTCTTGCTGTTGGAATATTATTGCGGTGAGCCCAGAATTAAAATGATAACAGCTGTTTCTAAACTAACTACTTGGTTCACTTTAGATCTTTGGCTACAACAAAACACATCAATTCTTTTAACATCAAAAAACTCATAAGAGTTTTTTTGAAGTGGGGGAGATGTCAAATGCCTTAGCCTGCTGATTTTATTAGGCAAAGTACAATATTTTTCAAGGTAAATTTTAAGTTCCCTGCCTTTGTTTAAAGATAATGCATTTCTACACTGCAATAAGTGCTATCTTAGAAACACACTCCAATTCTAAATTGTGCTCGCTGTAAGACCCATGTGTTGTCCAAAAAAGAAATTGTTAGCTTTTTTCCTGCAGAATTCTACTTTAACTTTTATTTATCAGATTTCAACCCATGTAACATATTAAGCTCCCCTTAACTGAGTGACAGTCTATAATAAAATAATATAGACTGCTAATGCAAGGCATAATTTTTATACACAATATAGAAACAAACAAATTAATCTTATCATCATTTCTTAAACATTCTTTGTACACTTGTCTATAGTCTCAAACAAGCAGGATCATTCTCCAGACAATGCCCAGCACTCACTCCCTGAATATATGAAGAAGAGATGATAACTTTACTGCTTACTCTTTTGACCAACATTCAGGAGCTAGGGCTGCTGGTGGCATAGAGGTTAGAATGCAGTATCACTTCCAGCTTTGATGTTGCGGAAGGCGCAGGAAGACGGGGCTCTGTCTTTTACGTTTGGTTTTGCCCTGCTGCGGGACCATGGAAAGGGTCGAAAGTTGCCCCGTAGAGGCTGCAAGCAAGAAGGGGACTCTCGTTGATCGTGGAGGGGGCAGCAGCCCTCCCATTTGATCTGAGGAAGCCCTCCAAACCAGCGGGGAAAAGACTGGCTGCATTCGTGTAGCCAGTCCAAAGCTGCTGACAACAGAAGTCAACAAACACTACCAAGCAACTTTACAGCAACATGGATGAAACTGGGTAGACCCGATCCTTTCTTTATGATTTTAAGACCTCTTCCTGAAAATCTGCCCAAAGCACTCACCCTGATGAAAGAGGGAAAGGGAATTTTTGTTCCATTCCCTCAGAAAATAAAAGTGGTGAATTAATTACTTGGGGAAAATGGCAAAACTCATAAGACCTATTTGGAATTAATATACACATATAGTTTTAAAATTTGGGGACTAAAAGTGTTTGTAAGACCTTTTTTTAAAGAAAAAAACTTGAAAAATGACATTTAGTGATGAATTATGGCACTACAACTTATTTATGCCTAAAAGAAACCCGGCTCAAAGCCCAGAATTAGATAAGACTTTGGCTGGCCTTTGAAGCTTTTACTACTCAAAATTTCAGCTGAGCAAAAAGGAACAGGCTTGGGGGCTGCTTATCTGTGTGGCAGAGATGATAAATATTCTAAATTTGGCCTGTCCAAATTTTGAACATAAATTCTGAGTTTCAGAACTGTATTGTGAAATTATTTTCTTGTAGAAGAAACATATGGATTATAAATCTTGATTATTGAACAACCTTAAATGGATTTTTTTTCTCCCTGGACAGAAAGAAAAATTTTCTTACTGGACAGAAAAATTTGAATTTTACCTATATCTTCTTAGGGGAGACTCAGGAACAGACAGTTGGTTAGATAAATCTGTAAAGACTACTTATATATATATAAAATAAAAATAATAAAATGGATGTTCCATACTCAGCGTTAAATAATAAAACATCATCTTTAACATCTGTTCCCAGTAGCCTTAACTTGCCATATCACCAACAAAATACTGATGAAACACAGAAATAAATTCTCTCCATGATGAAATTAATACAAAAAACAATTACTTTACCTTGTGAGCAGGTTAATAATAACACAAAGGAGATAAAAGAACAATTTTCTAACCTAAATCTACAAACCCAGAAAACAAGTACAAAGAAGGAACCAGCAACCCAGAAAATAGAAGGAAAATTAGAGAATGCTGACACAAACATTGACGATTTAAAGCAGGCATGTCAAACTGCCAGCCCGCGAGCCAGATGCATCATGCTGAAACCACGCCCACCTCATTGCTGGCAATGGGGAAAAAGTCACGATACACCGCATGACGTCATGGGTTATATATATATATATATATATATATATATATATATATATATATATATATATATGTGGACCTTTGGTCATTCGGGTTTTTTCCCGCGTAGAAATGAAGGTGTAGGCGCAACGTTTTGACGGAATCCCATCCGTCATCATCAGGCTGGTGGCTTCTGCTTCCTTCTTCTGGGAGAAGCATGTGGTAGTGGTGTGTGTGTGTGTGTGTGTGTGTATATACACACATGCATACATGCATGCATACATACATATAATACATATAATTTTTTGTTGCCCAGGCCCAGAATGGACTTCCAGAAGCGTTTGTTCACATATTTGAATCCCACCACTGCAAAGACATCTGTGTGCTACTCTATCAATGGGCCAGAAGATAAAAATGTGCAGTCTTATCAACATTTCTCCTTAAATGGAAGAATATAAATTGAATTCCTAGGGCAAAAGAAAAATCATTTTTGGCATAAGTAAAAATGTCCCAAGTGTTGCTCATTTTTTAACAAACTGTATTTTGGCCAGATCACTTATAAATTGTGAATTCTTAGTGTTTTTTTTAAAAAAATAATAAAATGGATGGCAACAAGCTCTATGTCTGGCTAATGCAAAATCAAAATAAAGATAATAATTTACTCTTTAAAATTATTGTGATGTACTTTTCCGGAATTGGTGTCAAATATAGAAACAAGTTCATCTGGACTAGGAAAAAATACTTTAAAAATCCAAGTGTTTTAATATCCCAATGTTTTTAGCCTTTATGGCAATTTAAATATCGATTCTAGAGAAACAATACAAAATTAAGCATTTGTCTGGTCTCTAATCTTGCAATCTTGTTCTTGGCTTATGTGTAAATTCAGAGTTATTAAGCAAACTGGTAAGGAAAGAAAGAAAAGTTGGATTAAGGAAGAATTTTAAAAGTTACATAACAAAGAGAAAAGCAGAGGGAATTCTAAAAGGAAAAAGGGCTCAGATTCAATACTGACTTGGGGGGACCATTAGTATGTACTTTGCGAAGTAGAAAAAATGGTAATTATTATTTTTTCAGTTACATATTTATTTAAGAATCCTTGAGACTAAGCTTTGTCCTGTAGACCACAGAAGTATAGGCAGTCCTCAACTTACAACAGTTCATTTAGTGACCATTCAAAGTTATAAAAGCATTGAAAAAAGTGACTTATGACCATTCTTCACACTTATGACCGTTGCAGAATCTTCATGGTCATGTGATTTACATTTGGATACTTGACAACTGGTTCATATTTATGATGTCTGCAGTGCTCCAGGGTCATGTAATCATCTTTTGCAACCTTCTGACAAGCAAAGTCAATGGAGAAGCCAGATTCATTTAACAATCGTGTTACTAACTTAACAACTGCAGTGATTCATTTAACAAATGTGGCAAGAATAGTTGTAAAATGGAGCAAAATTTCTCACTCAGCAACATAAATTCTGGGCTCAATTTGTGGTTGTAAATCAAGGACTACCTGTAATCTGCTAAAGTATACTTTGCTCTCTAACCTCTTACTTCATTTAGTGGAATATGCAGGTTTTGCAAGTAAAGATTTGTTTGGGAAAGATGAAGACAACAGTTTATGTCTGTCTTTGTCATCATTCCTCTTTTTATTACTAGGCATTTTATATGGTAGTGTGAAAATGAGTGGAGTCAGCACATTGATGGTGAACCTATGACATATGGGTCAAAGGTGACATGCCACAATGTTTTTGGTAATGCCACCATTCACCAATACTCACAATAACTATTTTCAAAAGCATGATTTCTTGAGGTTACACAAGAATGGGGTGTGCTCTCTTGCAGCCTGTGAACCCTCCAAAAATTAGTTTGCTTTACTCATATTTCATTTTTTAAATTATTTGATATTTATTTATATAATATATAGCTTCACACATAATTGAGCTATATATTTTAAAGTAAATGAATATGTAAAGAATATGTAAAGAATTGTTTCTCATTTGTTCAGAGGGGGAGTGACATGCCAACAGAATCAAGTTAAGCATTTTCCAAATAGCGTTTCCCAAAAGGTTTGCCATCATTGATTTAGAATATATATATTTCCTTCTTTTCCTCATAGTTGGCACCAAGTATGGAAGGAATCACATACTTTTTAATTTGTTTAAAGCAGGCATTGTGTTGATTTTTCTATTCATCTGCATGGATGTATATTTGTTTCTCACTTTGTAATATGATTTAACATTCTAACAATAAGTTAATTTTAGTATAGTAGCATTTGTTTATAAATATGTGTGTTAAAGAGCAGGAAATCAGATTCAGCATTAACACAAGTTCTGTTTTTTAGAAGCATTTGATGCTAATGTACTGCAGGTTTCACACTAGTGATTTACAGAGTAATTGTTGCCTTCACATAATAGATTGAACAGAATTGTTGATATCAGTTCTCATATGCTAGATCAGTTCACTAGCTATAAAAATAAAGGCACACACTCAGGTCAAAATGAAACACTTGTTAATGATAAATGCCAGCATGTTCATAGTTTTGATGGGTAAATTTTCTTTGCATCAGGATAATTTTAAAATGTATTACATATTAGTAATTACATATTAGAAACAGAGGGATAGAATCAAGATCACGTGAAATATTAATACTTTACAATGCCTTGGTAAGGCCACACTTGGAATACTGCATCCAGTTTTGGTCACCACGATGTAAAAAGGATGTTGAGACTCTAGAAAGAGTACAAAGAAGAGCAACAAAGATGATTAGGGGACTGGAGGCTAAAACATATAAGGAACGGTTGCTGGAATTGGGTATGTCTAGTTTAATGAAGAGAAGGACAAGGGGGGACATGATAGCAGTGTTCCAATATCTCAGGGGCTGCCAAAAAGAAGACAGAGTCAAGCTATTCTCCAAAGTGCCTGAAGGCAGGACAAGAAGCAATGGGATGGAAACTAATCAAGGAGAGAAGCAACCTGGAACTAAGGAGAAACTTCCTGCCTCCAGAAGCGGTGAATGCTCCAACACTGGAAGTTTTTAAGAAGAGACTGGACAGCCATTTGTCTGAAATGGTATAGGGTTTCCTGCCTGAGCAGGGGGTTGGACTAGATGACCTCCAAAGTACCTTCCAAATTATGATGATGATGATGATATCGCACAGTCAGCCAGATGTTCAGACTGTATTTGGCATTTTTGTCTATCTATCGAGTCCTTACCAAGGACCTGGGATAGGCAGATGTGGATATTTGATGGTAGTACAGATATTGTCGCAGGATGGAAGCAGTTCCTAGTAAGGCCGCCTTTTGCAATTTACTAATGGCGAATTTGTCAATGCCAATGGTGTTCAAGTGGTGCTCCAGTTGTTTTGGGATTGCACCCAAGGTGCCTATTACTATTGGTACTACCCTTGCTTGCCTTTGCCACAGTCTTTCTATTTCTATTTGTAGGTCTTTCTATTTTGTTATCTTCTCCAGTTATTATTATTATTAAATATTAAGGAAAGTATCTTCTCTCCCCCCCCATATCACTGCAACTGAAAATATCCAAAACAGAACAGAACAGAATTTATATAAAGCCCTTTTGATGCTAAATATGGTCCCATTTTCTGGTTCAGATTTTGGTGACTATCTTGGGTCCAAAGTTCTGTATATTTCTTTACCCAGCTGTATTTTTCTTTTTCAAGTTATGTGGATGAGTAAATGTACATTGCACTTTCCCACCCACGCATCTAAACAAAGAGCCAAATTATATGTTATTTTAAAGATGTAGCTAGCAACCTTTTACTAAAATATAAGCATAGAAAAACTGATCTGGATCAAAATCCAAATAATCTGTATGTCTGTTCCCTAATTTGACCGGGACACTGGAAGACAGCAAAAGGTTAAAGACTTTGTAGTCTCCACTCTGTTACCCAAACTAAGAGTTTAACTCATGGATGCTAGGAAACGGTGTCCCACACTTAGCACAGTATGTCTTGCATAACAAGTTTGTCTCCTCGTTTATTTCCAAACAACTGATTCCTTTTCAAGTTACTATGAAATCTATTATTGACCTTAATGTGTTTACTTGGTACAAAAAGAATTGCTTTTTTTTTTAAAAAAAAAACCTGATAAATCTAGTAGATTTTTTTTAAAAAACTATAACATTTAGTAATAGAGGTAACTAAAACCTTGGCACTATAAGATCCAATTTGCTGCAGGAATTCTTACAAAAGAAGCAGAGTAATAATGCTCCAAAATATTTTATTTAACATTGTGTCCTAGAACTAAGTTAGAATTTGATGTTGATGGCTGGACATTTTTAGAGGCAATTCCAAAGTATCCATCTGGAGGCTGCCAGACTGGAAAAGCATGTTCTGACGCATTTCATTAGGAGCATAATTATTGTATCATTGTCATTTCCTGAGATAATGCAGTACATGTGAATTCTGGAAATGCAGTAGTAGGATTTTTTCTTCTTTCTGATTTATACTATTGCTTTTGGCTGAATGCTGATCAGATGGGAAAATACAGTAAAATTAATTGTAGAGTTGTAATATTAGTGTTTTGCACCCTTTCCTGGAAAGAGGCTCTCCATTCGGTCATCTCGTTTGGAATACTGCAATGAGCTCTACAAGGGGGTACACTTGAAAATTATCCAGAAACTTCAGCTGGTCCAAAGTGCAACCATGTGAGCTACATTGGTTGCCCAAAGAAGGGCAACACATTTGCTCTGCAAGCTGCATTGAGTACCAGTTTGCTTCTGGGTCGTTTTAGGTTTTAGTTCTGATCTACAAAGCCCGACACAGCATAGGGCCAGGCTATATAGGGAATGGGCTTCATCTCATTACATCAGTCCATCGCACCTGGCCAGGCAGGGAAGATTGTGTATCAGTTAAAGAATTTTGACAGGTGGGGTCGAAGAGAGCCTTCTCTGCCATTGCCCCCACACTAAGGAATATTCTTCCCTCAGAAATGAGATAGGCACCTGCACTCCTAGCCTTGCAAAAAGGGGTTAAAACATGGCTCTGCAGCCTTGTGTAGGGAGCCCAAAAGAGTGGACAGTCATGGCATTAGTGCCATGAAAGCCCTCCCTTTGCTCTGGTTAACCAACTTTTTACAGGGTTATCTTATTCTTACCTCAATTTTTTTATAACTTAAAAAAATATAATTTTAAAACATTTTAACTTAAATTTGAAGTTTACTATTTTAATTTTTAATACACTGTTATATATTTATGATTTACTGCATACCATCCAGGTCCCTCTTTGAGGGTGATGGAGTTTAGAAATATGAAATATAAATAAATATTCATGTATATTTTCTAAGTATGGGGTATCTGAAGTAAGAAAAAAAAGGTTTTAGGAATGAATTGGTGCCATACGTAAGCAGCAATGTAACTATAAATTGTATACCAGGAATTTTGAAACTTCCGTTTGGCAAAACCTAGGATTCCATGATAATGCCATGAGGTTCGGTAGAGAGTGAAGGGGCAGGAATTTCATTTGAATAAGGCCAGAGGCATCCGTAGCAATTTTTCTAAGAGACGTTGGAAAAGCAAGGCTTGTCAGCTGACATTTAAATAAGGTGTTCATGTTTAGAATAACTCATTGCATTGCTTCTTGATCAAACATTCCACTTTCTTTAAAAAATACAATTTTTATAATACTTTTTTTCTGTGGTCTGAAAGTTTGAAAATTTCTGTTAAACAGGATTTATCCATGAGTAGATTTCAGAAAAAAATGTTTTTAATTAAAATGCTTTGAATAAAAAGAAAAATCTTTTAATTACACTGTCTTCAAGAGTCATAAATTGAATATATTCTGAAGATACATGCTAATATATTTGAATATGCTTTAAAAATATTTAATGAATTATAATCTCTAGAATATTTCTCTCTAATATACCTATGTATCAAATGAAATATGAGTTAGATTTATAGTTTTTCTGCATGACACAAAACTATGAAGATTTAGCACAATTGAACATTTGAGGCATTTTTTCATTTTGTATCAAAGCTTTTTTTTTTAAGTAAATACATACATAAATAATCCAAATATGGAAAAGGATCTATTGGAATTCTTTTCAGGCACACAGACTGAGAGGACAAACAAACAGAAAGATATGGCAAATGTGATATATATCCAGCAGACTGATAATCCTATTAAGCAAAAATTACACCCATTCATTATGGAAGATTAGACTTTCTCACATAATTGCAGATAGCTCCTTTCACAAACCTGCTATACACCATTGATATTTTATAAAAATACAACTGTTCACATTTTAAATAGGGCATGTACATGTCTCTAAATAATCCCAAGAGTAAAAGATTTAAATGTTTTAAACTGCAGAGATTACCTACAGGCAGTTCAAACAGACTATGTAGTACAACTCTTTAATAAAACAAATAATGCCCAGTTTTAGTTTACAAAGAAAAGCAGCTGTGAATTATAAAAATGTAAAATAGCTCCACATATGGAACATTTAAAATCTTTATTTGGAAAAAATGACCTGCGACCAATATTTGAAATGAAAGATCTGACCTTCCAAGATAGGTAACTTGGCAAAGGCTACCTGATACTAAAGCACAATTTAGATATTCACAGGAGAACGATTCCTTGGAATAATAGGATGAAAAACTATTAATTTATGTCTGACAAATACATAACCACTATAGTTGACAGTCCATTGTGAACTATTGTGGTTATATATTTTTATTCAAAAGATCATAACCTACTTAGCTGGATATTATGTTGCAATTAATCATCTATATTACTAAATCAAAGCATTTCAGTTATTGCCTCAAGATCAGGGGCAGAAATGCTTGAGAAAGAAATGGGGAGATAAACAATAGATTTCAGCATTGGGTACATTGTACATGTATGAAATATTTTTTGTATGTGACAAATATCGCTTTTCAAAAAATGGATTGAATATTATAATTTAATAATACAAAAAACACCTATTATTTTATACTACGTTAGAATTATCACTTACAAGAGAATGGGAGAATAGTTCTCATGGAATGTATTTTATATATTGTAGACACAGCACATCAGAAAACCTAATTTAATTTCATGTGTATAAAATTCTATGTATCAATGAACTGGCCTAGTTTTCCATGAGAAGAAAACTATATGGTACAATGACAAATATTTTTGTGAAAAAATGCATGTGTCTGTTTTGTGTGTTTAAATTTTAGGCGTAGTATGTAAAAAACAAAACTGTCCAGAACTTTCTATGAGAAAGATCTAATATAAATGTATTGTGCAATATATTTGTATGTATATATGTTTACATTTTGGATTTAAAATGTAAACCAAAAGCTAATGATAATATAAAATTATGATACCTGCCATATAGATATTACAATGAGAGGATTATTGTGGGTCATAAAAGATTTACATTGCTGAAAACTGCTGTATTTCCGTGTGATCCAAATAGCCATTTACTAACTTGAAAAGACTTCATGAGGAATCGTGAAAATAAATGAAATCAACTGAAGTAGTTTTAATAGAGGTAGCATCAGAATTAGTTGTAGAATACAGTGCAGCTGAGAGGCATAAATATACATTGGTACAAGGCAAACTCAATTATCATTATAAATTTTACTACATTTTTCCTTCAAAAACAAAATCCAATCCCCCCCAGTGAAATCATGTGATGTTAATGCCCTTTTCTTATGCTTTGATTAACTCTCATCACATAACTGTTTCTTTCAGCATACATTTTATATAATCACTGAATCAATCTTGGAAAACAAAAAGCATTCCAAGTTTTGTACTAAGGATTACAGCTTTTCCAATCCCACTGATGACTGAAAAACAGGTATCACTGAGAATCAAGTGATAATTGTCTACAAGAACTCAATTTTTGAGTTTTGCAGTCATTATTCAGGGAACAATCAAGGTTTTTTGGGTATTATCTGCAAAAGTAAGTTATTGCACGGTTCCTCACTGCAGACATCAAGCTATATTTTTATTCTCACTCTGCCAATATCTCCAGATCTTCAGTAATGGTTACCATGCAAATGGATTATTCCAAGCCTATCAATGTGAATGTTGTGTGCACTTCTAGCCTCATCTTGAAACCAGATATTGTAGAAGGAATGCAGATATTCCCATCCTTTCTTGTATATAAATTCAATAAATATTGTTACTTCCCCTACTGGGAGCACTGAGAACTAATACTCTTGCATGTCTGTATATGGAGATAAAGTTGCAATGACTGTATATGCATTTTAAAAGCTGACTGAAATGTTCCTCAGGGGTACATCTCTTTTTATATATTAGATGTCGCTCATCCCATCTATGTTATCTTTGTGATATCACACTATACAACTCTTCTGAGTTTGCAAGTGAATATGTAGAGTCCACAAATGATAAGTGATTAGCAGCTACATTTATGCAACAGAGGTTATCTAGGAAAAAATAGTGAAATTCACAATATTTTAGTTTGCTTTGTATGATACAGATTGAATTGCAGGTGAGGAAAAAAATAAGAACTCCTTTGCTTGTAACTTTCAGATATTGTATTAGTAAAAAGCACACTATATCTTTGTAAATAAATATATCCTATTTCTGGTATCACAGTACAATCCAGAGAAAAATACTGTCATAAGTACAACAGCATGATATAAGCTCCACAAGATTTTACATTAGTTTTGGTCTTGAATCTGGAAAACACCCTAACAGGAGAATCAAAATCTAATGCACATATTAAATACTTTGCAGAACTCATTTCCCATCCCACCCTCTAATACAGTACTAACACAATTACATGAAAATGACATTACAGTGTCCTCCCAGCTGAATCTATGCTTGCAATATCAGATACTATGTGTATATCTCAGAAGTATGTGAACTCAAAAATCACTAAATAAATAAACTACCATAAAGAAAATTGGGCAGTGCTAAATTTTATATTTAGAAAATATCTCATCTTCAGAAAGAGACCACAGAGGAGAGTAGAATATGTTGTTTATCTTATTTAAATTTTGTTTGTAAAAGAAAAAAGACATATACAGGTTCAGACCTAGAGGATATTGTTAAATGCATAAATACTGATAACTTTGCTAAATTAGAACGGATTTGATAAACTATAATACAACATACTGGAATAAGCAGTAGAGAACATAATATTTTGGTTTTTTGAAATAGTTAAGGTGCAACATTTCTTGCTCAAAATGAATTCATGGACATAAATTTGATAGTGAGATTGCTGGTATATGAAAATACGTATCACAGAAATGAAATTTCTTAAAACACACACAAATCAATAAAAAATAAAGTAATTTAACAATACATTGTTGGTTTCACATTTTTTGTGCTAACAAATGTTCTTTCTTTCTGAAATCAGGGATCCCCATTCTAATAAATTCAGCAAGTCTCTAAAATTAAGACGTCATTCAACAACAAAAGAAACAAACCACAGGGCACAATTTATCTGGCTATTCTCCTGCAGAACCTCCATTGGAATGAATGGAAGCTGGGCAATACCTACATTCCAATGAGGATTCTGCAGAGAATCTCCCAAGTGGGCTGTGCTCCTCATGAACTATAAAGTTTTGCAGGATTTCTGCTACTCTTGGTGCCTAATCGCTTAAAAATTAAGCATATCTACAGAAAAGTTTATTAGCATCAGAAAACACTCATATTCAGTAAATTGACCCATATTCAATCCCTTGTCTAAGGGATAGTCAATGAAGTTTTGGAAAGAAAGGTAATCAAGATATTAATTTACTTAGAAAAAGCTAATTTTCCGCATACTTTATAAAGGTACCATTCATACAAAGAAATATTTTAGGAACAATATTGAAATTTAAAATGGAATACAGAATGATGTACTTTTGCAAAATGCAGCTATTCTAATGGATTCAATAGAATGTGTATGTTAGTACCACTGGTAAAGATGAAGAGGCTGCACCATAGGATATTTGGATTTCAGCTACTAACATATTTGAGCCATAGCTAGTACATGGTCATATATTCCTTTAGCTACCACAATATATGCTCAACAGTATGGCAGATGGCAGCATTCTATTTTGTTAAAATAATTTAGAAAATATTAACAAAATTGAACTATTAAAATAGCTCCACATGTTACAGCAGCATGTGGAAGTTTCTTCTACCTGAATTTTCTAACAAGTTTTTATTTTCTCATGTCTGTTGAAACTGTTTTTTATTCTCTTATTTCTTCAATATCTATAACTTTGAATGAGTTTTGATTTTTTTTACATAGGCCGAAGTGACAATTTTTGTTATCATCAATTATTACAAAGTATATGATCTGCTTGTTGTTTCTGATTCAGACCCTGAAAAGACATGCACTGATTAGAATAAAAGGCTAAGCCAAGCAAGTTTTAAGAGTCACTTTTCGTATGGCTGTTAAATCCAATTACAAAAACAAAACAAAACCAATAAAACCCCATATTCTCTAATAATTTTGTCACATACAAATGAAGGAGGCCTGATAACTGTGTAAATGCTCATAGAGAGATAATATAAAAGAGTATCACTGAACTAAACACTACCACAAAATTCCACCAGAGACAAGACTCATAGAAAATTATTGCTGGGGTCTGATCAATAGCATTTGGTTAAATCTTTGTGCTATGATGCAAATCAAAATAGGGAAATTTCTTGTGCTGTAAGAAGTACCCTGCATTAATGTGTAAATTTCCTGTCAAATTCTGATGAAAAATAAAATGTTGCTGCTAGGAGTATTGTTGCCCTGATCCAGTCAGGGCCTGTATACATGTGGAAGGAGACTTCCATTTGTGCAGCCCTAGACGGAAAACTGTGTGCACAGGTGCCAAATTCCCCTGTTTGATGTTACAGAAAATTACTGTAGTTGGGGCCTTGGACGAAAATTAAAGTACCACCTATCAATTATTTTATATCATGCAGCCGATTTAGGGTGTCTTTTTAAAAAGAATTTGTATAGATGATGCTGCATGTTGTGTTGAACAACAGGAAACTGGCATATGTAAAGTAATTAAGAAATAACATAAAGTTTTAATTATATAAATGCTAGAACCTGCTCTGGCAAGAGATGTAGAGATGGGAAAAGGATGCAACACAGACTAAAGACAACACAAATTGAAAAATAGTCTGCTTGATGGCCTAAATTCTGTAACATTATTCCTCAATCATCTTCTACTTATATATTATACTCAGCACTTTGCCATCCCAAACTACCACTGGCACTTCATAAACTGATGAAGCCAATTCAGACTGTGCATAGTATTTATGACAATTCCAGTGTCCATAAAATGTAAAATATATTCATCAGTGTATATGTCAATGGAAAAGAATTTTCCCCAAAAGAGTGAAGTAGTACTAAGGTCACTTCTGAACAATATATTAATAGTATTTTCTCCATTCCACTGCTTTAAACTTACTCATTCTGGATTTCTGTCCAAAAATAAATGAAATTTTCAATTTACCAGTAATCCGTAAGCATTGTTCTTATAGGTATGCTGGACCTTTGCTTTAAATGTAAATCTTCATTATTCTATGCTTAATTTTTTTTTAAAAAGCACAATAAAGCCTGTCGATATTTATTTTGCCAAAAATTCTATCACCCTGGTGGCAAATTCAGAAAAGTGCAGAACTTCTTGGCCGTATGGCCGCACATAGACCTCAAACAATGGTACACCTCCCATGCGTTCTTGGAGTCTACAAACAGGTTCTTAAATTCACTCTTAAATATAAATGTAGGCATAACCTATTATATAAACCATCCGAGAACTTAAATGTTCATGTAAAAAGGACTAAGATTATCTAGTAACTAGTGCAGTGTATCAGCTTTCTTTTTCTTTCTTTCTTTCTTTCTTTCTCTTTCTTTCTTTTTCTTTCTCTCTCTCTGTACTTTTGTTTAAAGTAGCTAGACTTCATATGAACTACTTTTGACAGAACAGGTGCTGTGTGAGCTACAGTAAAGTTTGCCTTCTCCATGTAACTGTGAATTTACCACTTTAAAAATGTTCACTAGAAAGCAAAGCTCCAGGATATTTCATTTCTGTTCCATAACAGAGAAATAACATCACTCTGATAGTACATTTTAGGCTCAAGCTAAAGGGACCTGGCCCAAGCTACAAGTGAAATCTGTGCCACACTGAACATGAACCACTCATTTTCAGTCTATGAGTTCCTCCATCATACGGACTGACTACCATCCATTGGTAAAGACAAGGCTAGAATATTAGGCAAAGCACAATGTTTTACAAAAGGGTAGAGCTTCACTGGTCAGCACAGGAAATAAGCACTGGAGCCTGAGACATTTCTTTTGGCTGTCCATCACAGGGAAGAGATGCTGTTCTCTGATTCCTACAAAGGAAGAATAGATGTAATGTTAACTCAGAGAACATACCATTTTTTAAAACTCCAAACACTAAAATATAGCAAAAGCTGATTTTACTGGAGTTTGATAGAATGAATTTTTGTATACAGCAGACCAAATTTGGATAGTGATTTATGCCACCTGTGTGATGTATATGATGCAAGTCACATCATTTGCATATTATGTGAACTGTAAATCACACAAATGATGTAATTTGTGCCATTTCTATAATTTAGGTCATCACACAAATGACTACATATTTACAATGTCCTACTCTTAGATTCAATGGATTTTCTTTAATAAACAATCATTCTTCCAATTAGTCTGTTAAAGTAGGATGTCACTGTATAATCAATTATATTGAAAGTGCCAATTAAATCATCTAGTAAGAGTAAACTTGTTAAAACTAAATTACAAACTTTTGAGTTACAGAAGCTTTGCTGAAGAAAAAAAGATAATCTTTTCCTTAAAAAAACTCCTACAACATGAAACACAGTTAACATATTGGGGATTAAGAAAAAAAGGGCTTCTAGTATTGGATTCCTGCATTGGGCAAGAGACTGAAGTAGATAAAATCATTTTGAATCATTGCATTTTATGATTCAATGATCTAAAAAAGTTTGGTTTCCAAGTAATTTCTGTCATTTTAGAAATTGTGCCTTTCCTCTAAAAATAAGATAACAGTACTAAATAGATACAGGATACTGAACTGAGGTAACTGGAAATCTGCCTTCACATTTATATTACATTTACACTAGCTCCCACTAATCCTATTAATAAACCCACTCCTCATTTTGGTGATAACATGATGCGCCAAGGAAGTGACCACACTAGCAAAATGGAAAGAACAGAAAAGGCATATTTCTGTGCACGTCAATAGCAAATGTGTTAGACAATACATTTGAGATTCTGAGTGTACAGCTTACATAGAATACACACACAACTGGAAGGAATACTTTGAAAACAGCTCCTTAGCTTGTTTACTCTTTCAAACTGTTTCCCTAAAAGTTTAGTAACACCCTCTCAAAGGGTGCTGTTTTTTTTGTTTTAAACCTGGAAGCTGAACTGCCTGCGCTAGTTATCAGTTTTTGCTATATGAAAATCAAGGCCAATTTACTGCACTGTAGTTAGAAATTTCCTGTCCTTGATTCTTACATAATTGCCTTTACAAAAAGAACAAACTTTTTTTTATTTTCCAAAGGCTGAATGCTCTGGGACCCTTGGTATTTAGTTCATTCCAGAAGATGCCTTCTATTGTTGTAATTAGACATGCAATGTCTCCATGACAAAACTGTCAGAAACCTGGCAAATACATACGCTTGGCAGATAACATCTTCTGGAAGAATATGTTGTATTCTCAATTTGCTTACTGTGGTAAATATAGAAAGATTTGCATTTCTTACGGAATAGATTTAGGAATTTATATATACACATACATATATATAGCTGTGTAAGCAAGTAGAAAGAGTATGTTAATCCTATAGTTTGGGAGGGCACCAAATCTTTGTGAAAGCTGGCATAGTTTTAAGAAGCCATTTTCGTAACTTTGTTCTTATTTTTTAATCTTTCCTTTTCCCCCTTAATATGGGAGTTGAATTCAAGCTAAATTCTAAATTTAAAACAGAACATCTTGAATATATACAGTACACAGTAGGTTTCACCTCACTAATACAATTCTGAACACAAATATAGTGGTCATTCCTATTTCCATTGGCATAGATAATAAAATTCGCATTTTGAAAATCATTATAATTGTTTCTCAAACATTTTTTACAAAACTCCATACTGGTGAAAATTAAAATGCAATGAAATAATTTCCCAAAGTTTAATGCAAAAAGGAAGTTAAAAACAAGCAAAAATAAGAACAAAACAAACAAAAAAAATGTTGAATGACACACAGGTTTCACTTTCTAGTAACACAGCCAGTAGAACACTTTTTTTTATCACCTTTATCTCTCCTTCTCAGTATTTTAGAAATCACTGACTGAAATTAAATTGATGTTCTAAGTTCAATAATTGTACTACTGACACACAAATCACATTTAAAAATGCTATCTTTGTGATTAAAGGGCATACAATATTGTACTCTTTTTAAAAAAAAAACAATCTCTTTCGGCAAACAAAAAAGGTGCAAGCATTTTCAGATGTACATTTATGTACGTAAACATACATATGACCACAAAACTTACATAGAAATACACACTAATTTTCATTTCAATATTTTGGTTCCAAAAAGAAGTAAAACTTGGCAAGTTCTACGTTTTTCTTTTTTTGAAAAAGGGTGTGGGTTTAAATTAATATGACTTAACAATATGCACCCAGTATCATTCTATTATTATATCAATGTTCATAGGAAATAATCTATGCAACCAAATTATTGGAAGAGGCAATTACTACAAGAAAATATCTCCTTCCCACTGCATTCTACATTCCAGGCCTTTCCTAGGTGCACCTTGAATTTACAGGCTGCCTTTTAGGAATTGGAAACGCTATAGCAGGGAAAAGAGAGATATACTTTCCCCTTATTGGAACAAGAAGGTAAAGAAATCAATGGCATCACACAGTTACCGTATGGTCTGTACATATGGAATGTCTAGCTAAAATGCTTCATGAGGCTCAAGTAAACATCTCTTGATCTGGGTGCTTAACTTTAGGCACAGCTACAGATATAAAAAGGCATAGTTCCTTTTAACTAGTATTTACCTGTGCACATTTTCCATTGCTGCTACCTCTGCTAAGGCAGCTAGACTGAAGAATGCAGATACAGATGGCATGTCTGATGTCATACTATGACTTTCCGCCAGATCGTTGTTTAGCAAGGATTCCTTACTGCACTCCATCCCTGCATTTAATGTTCTCTGAAGACTATTCTGCAGTTGCCCTTTTGGTTTTATTTCTAAAAAGGAAGCAAAATAGCAAAGATTGTTTTAACAGAATCCAATCTTCCTTACACTGAGATGAAAATGTATTATTCGGGTTTTTCTTCTCTTTATAATCAAACTAATATGGAGACTTACAACATAGAAACAAATCCAGTCAATCAATTCCCCATTCAATGTCCACTGAAGGAAAATATAGGAAAGCTTTTGTCCTTCTAATACTTACCTTGAGATTGTGCTACATTCCATAGTCTTTAGTATATTATAAAATGTTTTAAATTATATGTATCGTACCACATTTAAACAAGTCTTAATGTGGTACTTTGTTTTTTTTGCTAAGTAATTTAAGCATTATTATGAGGAAAACTAAAACATATCCTTTTGAAATATGAATTTAAATGGACTAGAACTGGCCACGTTAGCTCAGGTGACTTACTAGGTATACCATAAGCCAAGAATGAAGGGACAAAGATACTGAAAAGAATAATACATCCAATAAAAGACAGAATCATAAATACAGTATTAGAAGCAAGGGAAATACATAAATATTAGTCTTATACAAGATAATGGATGTATAGATACAATGGCGGAAAATACAAAGGTATTCTATGGCAAACTGCAATAGGTGCATCATCCATGTCAAAATGAAAGTATTAAACCAAGTCATCAATATAATACGTACTATAAGAATAATGAAAAGAACAAAGTATGCCTATTTTATGGAAAATATTGTAGAACCTGCAGAACTAAAGAGACACTGTAAACTTAAGAAGAAAAACATTCAAAAAGGAAAAGATCCAAATAGCTGTTAGAAAAAGTGATCAAGGTATCCCAAAGAAAGTGGTAAAAGTTTGTGAGCCTTTGCTTTCAGCCCTACCTGGCCATTAACAACTGCAACTAAACATTTCCAGTAATTGCTTTTTCAGTCTTGCACATTGGCTTGGAAGAATTTTAGTCCATTCCTCCTTATAGAACAACTTTAATTCAGGGATGCTGTTGTTGGTAGGCTTCCTTGCCTAAAGAGCCTGTTTGGGTCCTTCTGTAACTTTTTTATAGGATTATGGTCAGGACTTTGGTTTGGCCATTCCACAACATTAATTTTCTTCTGCTCTAATCATTCTTTGGTCATACAATTTGTATATTCTGAGACACTGTCTTGTTAATACAACTTGTCTTTTGGAAGGATCTTAACTCCACAGAAATTGACAATAAGAGTTTCCTAAAGTAATTAAGACAGGAAGTAGGCAAACATAGCCTCTTAAAAAGATACTGCATTCCTCCAGACCTCTCATATCTGCTGGAGAATAATGTTTTACAATCTCTTCAGAGGGAGCCAAATATGGGAGATGCTTGTCTTTTTAGTCCAGCAAAGACTTCTGAAGAGCTAATCCCTTCCTATTTTGACCACATTCATTAGTTCCACAAAAAGCCGAGTCATGCTCAGTCTGCTGTTTTACCCCAAAAGTCAATGAATATGAAAATATATGAAAAGTAAAAAAAAAATCCAACTTAATATGAAGGCAAAGGCATTCTCAACTTGTATGTTTAATTAACTTAGAAGTGACAATGAAGAGATGAAGTTAGTAGAGAGTTTTGTTTCTAGGATTCAGTGATAGATAAATACGGGCAGAGTGCTAGGAAATAAAGTACTGATGTTTGAGATGTTCTAGATTTATTTCGAGAAAGTAATTTGGGCCATGTAGGCAACGTGAATTGCTTTATCAATTTTCTTCCAACAGCTTCAGATCAATGCTGAGGAAGAGAGCTGCTCGCATCTTTCTTTGCCAATGCTGGCTGAAATGCTTCTGGAGCTGGGTGGATTTAGCGTTGTTTCCAATGGAGCAACTCAGCCTGGGGTAAGTTTTGGTCAGAGCTGCTTGTCAAAAAGTCTGATGGAGGACATGCCACTTGACTCTTCCCCTGCACTAGACAGCATCCTTTACAGGTAATACAGGTAAGGAAGCCAGGAGTGCCTCCCTTCTGGTACAGCCAAAGCTTTTGATAAGTGCTAAAAACATAACACTTGCTTCTCTCCCTTACTACTCACCAAGGCAATAGAGTGCAGTTGGACCCTTCTAGTATCACTCTGGGATAACTGGCAGCACTCAATGAAACCAATGACCCAGATGATCTTTGGTGCAATCTGAGGGGGTAGCAATTTGGCTGTCATTCTATGGTCACACCATGCAGATGATGCTATGTGAGCTGAGTGACCTTTAGCCAGGTGTGTATGTATGGCTCCTGTAAGTTCTGGTCAAAGAAGGCTCCTCATAGCTTTCTCCGTATATTGAAAAGCTTTGAGAGGCTCCTAAATAGGTATTGTTGCAATTCCTCCTTAGAAGCAAGGGATTAATGTAGCCTGCTAAAACAAGTATGGGAAGCTCCTTTATTAAAAGCTTTATTCAAAGCTTTGTATTCGTTGCAACTTGCAACCTAGATTAACCTAGAAAGGAATATAATGATAAATTGTAAAAAAAAGAGAAGAACATTTTGGTGACAACAAATATTAAAATAATTAAAGGAGTTGTCTTTCTAATAATAACGCCCAGCTGTGAAAGCTGGAATCTGAAAAAAAAGTGAAAAGAAGACAGTTACTTTTAAATTATAGATTTTGATATGTTAATAAAAGTACTATGAGCTGCAAGTAGAACCAATGAATTACATCTGACCAGATAAAGGTTTACTAATTGATGTGCATGTAATACAAGTATATGATGGTCTAGAAAAAGAATGATTATGCTTGGCAAGATTGAGGTAAATATAAGAGGAAAACATTATATATGACGGGTGAAGGAGGTCAAATAGATCAGGGTTTTTTAACCTTTTCACCGATTGTACCACTTTTAGGATATAGCAGTATTTGAGTACCACATAGCAAGGTGTCAAAACTTTGATGACAAAAAAAAAACCTGTTCAAAGTTGCAATTGCACTGAAATGACTAATGACCTTTTTTCACACTTATGACCACTGCAGCATGCCCAGGGTCATGTGATTTATATTTAGATGCTTGGCAAAGTCAATGGCAGGGCTGCTGGTGGCCAAGTGCTAAGGCGGGACTTCCCTCCCTCCCTCTTTCTCATGTCCACCTCCTTCTGAAGTAAGAATTTGAACCCCCTGCCCATATTTTCTCTCTCCCATATATTCATCAAACAAGGAAAAGCCTCCGAAGACAGAAAAGACAAGCTGCTGAACTAGCTTAAAAAGGCACATTCCCCATTAAGAATTAACTACTGGCTAGAAAGGGAAGTTAAGGAGCGCAGCTGGCACTTAAGGAAGAAAAAAATGTAGTAAGTATTGGCTGCCAGCTAAGGCAGCCTCCCAAAATGGCTCCATCGTAAGTAAAGGATTTTGCTAAAGGCAAAATCCATTCAGGAGAAAAATACTTCAAAACCCCTTGCAGCAAAAATTACAGCTAACAATAGCAGAGCAATAGAAGCTAACATGAGACATCAGCCATCAGCCAAATAGAAATTGCCAAACACTCCTTAAGAACACAAAGCCCACATTGCACAAATCCCAGAACTTCAAAGTCACAAAAGCACTTAAGAATCCTTCCACTCTCCATCTCCCTCCCTCCATGCCTCACCTCCATCCGATGCTGCCTTTCTTCATTCCTCGTGGAGGGCAACCCTTCCCCCGCTACATTTCTTGCCTGTTTGTTGCTGCCAGCACAGAAGGCTGCCACAAAAGTTGTAGATCGGCTCATGGTTGGCCTGCTTGATCTCCTCTCCTCTCTTCCTCACCCTCCTCCTTCTTCTTTCCCTTCAGTGCAGCTAGAGCTGACTCCACCTACTCCCAAGACGGCTTTTTTTCTCTCTCCCTCTCCCGCCCAAACTGCCTCCTTTTATAGCCTCTCCTTTCTCTGCCCCGCCTTCCTCCTTTCTCATGGGGGAGGGTGAGCCAGAAGCGAGCCTGGGGCCTTTGCCTTGCCCCAGCCACTCTGCAGCTCCAGAGGACTCTCTCACAGTAAGTCCTTGCCTGCGCTGGTTCTTTCCCTCCCCCACTTGGCTAGGCAGGGCTGCGTACCACTTGCCATGTGTTAATGTACCACAAGTGGTACACGTACCACCGGTTGAAAAGCTCTGAAATAGATTACCAAAATGTCCTTGGATCATTTATTACTGAAGAAAGGAAAACACAGTGGGCAATTGTCCATACAGTTGCTACAAGATGAACCTGCTCTATGCTAAGTAACCATGCTATCTAGTCACAAGACATAAAAGATTACATGATTCATTATTTATAGTTTTCTTGATGTACATTGATCGAGTAATAGGTATATATTTAATGAACTTAGCTTAATTCAGGATAGGTTTATTCATTTTTAGACTTTTCAAAGAATCCCAGGAAAAAGAAATTCTATAAAATTATAATTCAAGAAATTTTTGTACCAGAAATCTGGACCTTTTGATAAAAATATGAGGGCATATTTTTGGAATGGTCTAGTTCTTTCTTTAAGTTCTTTCTTAAATATACATTTTTTAAAAAATTCTTTACAGACCACTTCATTCTGAAACTGTGTAACACTAACAATGCAAAATATATTCACTTGTATGAGTTGTTTAAACAACTAATAGCTTACAAACCTACATTTTTGCAATTTCTTTTTTGTTTCTATGATTCCTGGAATTCACATACAAAATTAAGTAATGAATGAATTTGTAGTAGTAGTCAAAGAAAGTCAGTCATATTTACTTACCCAGACCTTGCTCTGCTGGTGAAACTCGACCATCTGCTGTTCGAACAAGATGTGTGATCTTGGTTTTTCTTGCTTTTCTCTTCTGACTTCCAACCAATGGTTCTTGTATTACCACAGACTCTGTAAGATTTAGAAGAAAGTTAGAGCTGTTATTTTTCCCTAACACCTCACTGGTGCTAGAATAAGGTTGCAATGGTGAAGCTACTTGACAGTTAGCAAAATATTCTACACAGATTTTTTATGAAATCTAAATAAATGTAAAGAGCTAAGGAGAAATCTATCTATGCAGTTTCAATAAGGGTTAGAAGAACACTATTTATTTATTTAATTGAGTCAAAGCTTTTATCTGCACACTAAAATTGGGGAGGGGCACTTTATTAGCAATGCCATTGTTCTATGAACATTTTTATAAGATTTTTCAAAATACAGGTAATGCTCTATTGATGACCATTTGTTTAATGACATCCAAAGTTTTGAGGACACTAAAAAAAGTGACTTACAACCAGTCCTCCCACTGGTAATATGCAGCTTTCCCAGGGGGCATCTGACATGGAAACTCAATAGAGGAAGCCACATTCACTTAACAACCATGTGATTAGTGTAATAATTGCAGCGATTTGCTTAGCAACTGTGACAAGAAAGTAATAAAATCGGGCACGACTCAGTTAATGGTCATATTGCTCAGCAATGGAAATTCTGATTCCAATTGTGGTAGACAAAGACTACCTATAGGAACAATCTTTCAAATGTTGAGTATTTCATCCCACAAAAAGCAAATAAAAGTAACTTCATCTCAACCCAATTGGATTGTTTTCACATAAGCCACTCTATTAGAATTCTTCAAGCTGAATTATCTACTAACAGGTTTTATTTTCAGTATTTTTCATATGGGTTTCTCTACCTAAATAACATTAAATAACTGGTTCCTTCTCTCTGAGGAGAATGCTTTTAATTACATTTGCAGAGAAAAGAACTCATTTATGAGTAATTATAGAAGTATCTTAGCGGCAGAGACATGGCTTGATAGCAGAGTAAAGTACTGTAACATATTAAATATCATATGAAGCAATGTATTTAATACTGAAGCAACATTAAAAATATCTTAGTTAACCAATTTGTTTACAATCCTCTGCATTTTGTATATAAACTTGATTCTAGTTATGTATGAGAAAAGGAGTGAAGGAATATAGTTTCTAGTTGATTGGCAGGAAACCTATGACTCAGCAGCATTACTGACCTTCTAGGTTGGATGAATCTCTACTTCTACAGGTATCATATATATACTCTTGATTAACTTTTGTTGGGTTTTATTTCATATGGCTAAACACTTTATAGTGTTACTTCATGAATCCTCACATGCCCTAATCGGCTAAAACTTCACAAATATATACATTTGTTTTCCTTTTTCCTAGGCTGAGAGAAAGTGACTGGCCCAAGGTTACCCTGTTGCTTCATGCCCAAGAAAGGACTAGAACTTAAAGAGTTTCCTGGTTTCTACCTGATGCCTTAACCACTCCACCAAATTATCTCTCTGAAAAGTTATCAGTAATGAATTATAAAGCAGAAATATATTACACAAAACAGCCACGGATTCCAGATTTGTCTTTTCTAGCCCTCTGAAATGCCAGGAGAAAAACAGAAAAAGAATACAAAAATTCTGACATTTCTTCATCTATCTTCATGCATAAATGAAGAGTAACACTTCTGACCTAAAATATGGATTTGAGAAAGTGAGTTTGCATTGATATAAGAACTTACCTTTGTTAGATTTTGTTTGGTCTACAGCATAACTGCCAACTTTTTTCTTTTTTCTTGGTAGAGAGGCATTTTTACGATCAAATGTGATTGGACTGTATTGAGGAAGGCTGTTAAACTTTTTCTCAAATTCTTCTTCCAGCTTTGCTAAGCTAAAGATGTGAAAGTAGAAAACCAAACAGATTAAAATAATGTAGATTTTGTTATACTAGGAAAATATGGAATAAAATAGGGGAGATGGTCCAGAGCTTGAATTCTCTTCCCTATACACTGTCTGGAACCATCCACTCATGAAGAATCAGAACCATTAAAGAGGAGTGATTCCCAACTCTCATTGGTGATCTATTCTAGAAGCATACTATTTTAATAGAATAGAAGGTGACCAAAAGATCTAGAAGGGCCAGTATGGCTGTATTCCCATATCCATGTATCAGTGTGGTCATCCATCCATCAAGCAATATTAGGACTTGTTCCTGTTCAGGGAAGTTTTGCACATATAGGCTGCACACAAATGATTTCCCATGTCTTTTAATGTAAGTACAATATATACTTGCGGATTAACCCATCTGTGGATAAGCTGACCCTTGAATTTTTAATCAAAAATTTTAATCAAAATACCATGGAAAATATACCCTAGATTAGCTTCAAAATTATTTTTATTTATTTTAATAGTCATAATTATATAATAATTATATTATTACAATTATAATTATTTCATAATTATCTGTGAGTGACAGTTTTATGGTATTTTAGTTAAAAAAAATCAAGGATAAGCTTATCTGTGAGTAAATACGGGTACTTTAGAAAATTAATAGTGTATATATTTGCAGATAAGCCCACCTGGGAATAAGTAAAACACAGTTTGGGGGTTGTATTTTGGAACCTAAAATTCTTGACTTATCCATCAATATATAGGGTATACATGTATGCATGTATGTACTTGAAAACAATTCACTATGGTTTGACTTGTTTCAAATCTAAATCTTGTACATCTTTTTTGCAAACCTAAAATTTACAAATCAAAGGAATTGTGACTCAGATAGTATAGGCCGAAACTGACAAAAGTGACAAAAATTACAAAAGTGAGCAAGATACCTATTTAACAAGATATTTCATTTTTAATGATTACCATACTATTCTGAAAATGACTTGTACCCTTACATACTTATTAAATCACTTACCCCAAAACAATGTCTTCCTTTGGCTTGCTTCTTTTTAACTTTTTGTTCCCACTTGTCCCACTTAAGGAAAACGCCCAAGTTTCTTCATTCCAGCATCCTTCCTGATCAGAGTTGCCACCTTTTCCTGAGCTTCGTTTTCCTAAGAAAGTAAGTAGGAACAAGAAAAATTGAATGGAGATTACTGGGAAACTTTATAACAGAGACACACTAGAAACATAATATATTGCTTTTTCCTAAGTAGGATGACTGATTCATCTAGCTATTTATTCCATCAGAGACTCACTGCAAGATTCACAAAATCATGACATCATTATTTAATATGGCAATTTCTAAGCAAGTCCCCATGAATTAATATAGCTAGTATAATTTAATTTTAATTAGTAAATATGCACCTAGAACTAAGAAATGAAAGAAGAAAATAATCTGCTTAAAATAACAAATATATCAACAGCGATCATTGTTTAATAATTCATACTGTTAGCATTTTACAGCCTTCATATAAAGCTTTACTAAGCAACCGGATATCTACTATGCTTGGGGCTAAAAATGGGAATGTATGTTTAAAACCCCCCTGCACATATTCCTAACTAAGAACTGCAAAGAGACTCACACAAACAAATATACAAAGGGAAATTGAATATTAACTTAGGCACTCTCCTCTCTATGTATTGAAAATTATAAACTAGTGCAATTGGCCATAAAAATCTTTTCATGTCATGGTAAGCAGGATTTATTCAGATTCCAGTTTGTTGGAAACTAAAGTCTAATTAATTCCTGGGTGGAAAACTATCTACCTATGAATCTACAGTGTAAAAATGTGAGATAGAACTGTAAGCAATGAAGAAATAAATGCATTCCTAGAAGATTTTTACATTTGCTTCATAAATCTAGTACAATGGTTGTGGATACTGGTTTTTTTAAAAAATAGTACAATGTTCAGCCTAAATAAGTAACCATTTATATAATTTATAAGAGCCTTGGTGGAGCAGTGGGCTAATGCAGCCTTAAGTAACACCAGCTGCCTGCAATTAGTGCAGGTTCGCATCCCACCAGGCTCAAGGTTGACTCAGCCTTCCATCCTTCCAAGGTAGGTAAAATGAGGACCCAGATTGTTGGGGGCAATAAGCTGACTTTGTAATAATGCCGCTTGGGGCCCCCCGAAAGCCAGGCATATACATAGAATGAAGACTATTGCTAAGTACATTGATTTGTGCTTAGATTGTAAGCCGCCCTAAGTCTTCAGAGAAGGGCGGGATATAAATGGGATTAAAATAAATAAATAAAATAAATAATGGCAAATGTATAATAGCAAATGTCTTCCCTTATTTTGGGGGATAATGCCATGGTATGAAAGCATCTTTTCTGATTAATATCTAGGAATGTAGGACGACGATTTGGGATGTGAATTAAGAACAGTCCTTTGAAGTACCAATTATTCATTATGATATGAAGGTTAGCTACATTGTAATACAAGTACCGTATTTTTCGGACCATAAGACACACTTTTTCCCCCCAAAAGTGGGGGGTGGAAATGAGGGTGCGTCTTATGGTCTGAAGGTGATCCGTATGGCCAGCCCCAACCTCTGCAAGTAGAAAGCAAGGGAGATTGTCAGGAGCACGAATCGGCACGTGCTGAGAAACGCCGATCTTACGCTCCTGCACTCTCCCTCGCTCAGTTTCAGCTTCCCTTGCTACAAGAGAAAGCAGGCCGAAACAGAGTGAGGGAGATTGCCAGGAATGCGAATCGGCTGATCTCGCGCTGCTGCAATCTGCCTCGTTTCAGCCTGCTTTCTCTTGTAGCAAGGGAAGCTGAAACTGAGCGAGGGAGTTTGCAGGAGCGTGAGATCGGCCGATTTGCATTTCTGGCAATCTCCCTCACTCCGTTTCAGCCTGCTTTCTCTTGTAGCAAGGGAAGCTGAAACCGAGCGAGGGAGTTTGCAGGAGCGTGAGATCGGCCGATTTGCATTTCTGGCAATCTCCCTCACTCCGTTTCAGCCTGCTTTCTCTTGTAGCAAGGGAAGCTGAAACCGAGCGAGGGAGTTTGCAGGAGCGTGAGATCGGCCGATTTGCATTTCTGGCAATCTCCCTCACTCCGTTTCAGCCTGCTTTCTCTTGTAGCAAGGGAAGCTGAAACCGAGCGAGGGAGTTTGCAGGAGCGTGAGATCGGCCGATTCGCATTTCTGGGAATCCCCCTCACTCCGTTTCAGCTTGCTTTCTGCAAGAGAAAGCCGGGCTGCAGGGCCACCTCCGCGGGTACTGCTCTAATGCAGAGAGGGAAGGACAAAGAGGGAGGGAAGGAAGGAAGGAAGGAAGGAAGGAAGGAACAATGGGAGAGGGAGGGAGAGAAAGAGAGAGAGAGAGAAAGAGAGGGAGAGAGAGAGGAGAAAGAATTTTTTTTCTTGTTTTCCTGCTCTAAAAACTGGGTGCGACTTATGGTCTGGTGCGTCTTATGGTCCGAAAAATACGGTATGTGGGGAAGGTTAGGATAGACTGCCCAATATTATCAATGACATAAAATAGTGTTAGGTGCTGCTGTAAAAAAAAAGCATAACTTCAAGAACTGGTATTCTGGGTGCATTGTTGTACATTATAGTGTACACCTAAAATACCAGTTCTTGAAGTTATGCTTTAAGTATCACCAAGGTGATTGAATATTTTGGAAAATATGACTTATCATTTATTTGACATGTCTTAGTTTGAACTTCCTAGCCTCTCCTTTTTGTCTCATCTGGAAAAAGCCTTTGCTTTGCATTTGAAATCATGGAGAGAAGATATGCAGCCATTTGCTAGTATCAGACGCATATTCTAGAAATAAGTTCACTAAAAGCAGACTTATTGTTAAAGACTAGAAGGAGTTATATTCAATTAACTTTGAATAATGAAACATAAAAAACAATTATAATGTTATAGATTTTAAAATTTTGAGACAGACATATTAAAAGCCAAATACCTCTGTCAACATTGGACCGCAGAGATGTAAGCATGCCTTCTGACACCAGAGTTTTGTACAGAGCACCTTTGCAAGCTCTTTCAGATTTTCTTGAGCCGCAAATTTCTGCCTTTTTATTACAGTCATTGTCTTCAATTTTTACTTGATCTGGTAAACTCTGTGATATTATATCCTCTGTTGGGGTTATAACATCTGATGTTGTGTTTTCAGATACTTCAAATTGTACATCCTTGTTATCTTTAATGCTAAAAAAATCAGGCGGCTTTGATTCTTTGGTGGTCTCTAAACATTTTTCTTTCAGTGATCTTTTTTCTTTTGATTTTACTTTCTTCTTTGGCGACTTTGTGTCCAAAATATTCCCCTTTACTGCAGAAGAAAGGCGAATTTTCTTATGGGACATTTCTGTAAGTCTCTCTGTCCCCCAGTCCCCTTTTGCAACTGCTTCAATAGTATAAATGACACTCTCAATGTCTGATTCGGAAGATTGCCTCTTTTTGCAAGTCTTTTTAGGAGTACATTTCTCAAGTCCTTGTCGGTCCACTTTATTTTTCTTCTTTTTCTTCTTCAGTTTTTCTGGTTTGTTTAATCCTAAAATGCTGATGTCAGCTACTGATGTCAGCTCATGGGAACAGCATGCAGGATCTTTTGCTGTTGCACTGTCATGTCCAACTAATTCAATGCTGTTCAAACCTGGATCTGAAATATGCACACACCTTGTTAACTCCTCAAAAACTCCAGTCTTTGTCTTTTCATGTTCTTGTCCCTTCATTTTCTGAGATTTTTCTGTTTTTACTTTTGCTCTCTCCCGATCTTCAACTTTCATCTGTTCAGATGCTTCCAGTGTTTTGACAATCCTGGCTGTTTCAGGTTTTGCCTTCCCAGATTCTCTCACTTTTACTTCCTCAGATGCAAGACACATCTGAAACAAACTCCAATATTAATTCTCCTTTATTATGGAATTTTAAAGATTGCATAACAGTTCTATAAATTACTCTATCACTAGTAGACTCATTTTAGTAGCAATGCATTCTATATTTCCTATACTATATACCATGGAAGTTACATTTTACAAAAACACTCTTGTATCTTCATGTTGATTGCACTGAAGTCTTTGTAAGTTGGGAATATATAAATCTTATACAAATACTTTGGAACAAGTATGCATTAGACTAGTAAATTAACTGTCTACAATGGTAAACACATTATATTCAATTATGTACTCTTAGCAATCTGGTAGCAAAATCATTGAATAGCATAGGGAAAATGCTCCTTATTTCAATTTCAATTAAGCTGTATGAGTTCTGGAAAAACATTCAAATCCAATTTCATTAGCTCCAGAGTACATGCATAATACCTTTAATTTCTGTATGGTATATATATGGAACCCAACTTAAGAGATTTTAAATAATAGCTATACTTCAGGAACTGATCCAACGTGTCAGTTTTAGACTCAGTTTCATCTCAAAGATGTTGCTATTAAAATTATTCCAAAGAAGAAAATATAAAGGGTATAATAATATTTTATTGGTATAAAGCTAATAAACTTGCCGTGATAGCTTTGATGATATTCTTTCAGAGTTTCATATTTAAAATGCTTTCATAAAAGCATAAAATTCTTAATTTAATAAATCTCTTGCAGCTTGAGTTTGTCAGCATGCTGCATTTGCCCCAAAGTAGGATGTAAAAAGGATTATGCTGGCTTGTGAGATTCTGTCTCTGTGCAGATTCTGTCCCCCACAGAATAACATGAATATACTTAGTTTAAAACTAGGCTCTGGTTTCATTTATGACATACCAGCTTATGTTGCTGCATATCTGACACAACGATGAATACTGAGCTAAAATTAATCGATCAAAGACAAAGTTTCCACTGTTTAATAAGGAAAATGAAGTGAATGATAACAAACTATACATGAATGCCAAAAATACTACAGTGAGTGGATAGTGTTTTAAAAAAGGATATTAAAAAGTGGAGTAAATACAAAATATAATTGACATATAAATAAAGTATCTTGGTATGATCATGTGGACAGAATGAATGAGAATCAAATGTATAAAGAATGAGTGGCTCCAGAGGATGGGAAGGATTAAGAAAGCTGGAATTGATGATATCTATAAAAAGATGGAGGTAAAGAAATTTAAATAGCAAAAGGCAGCTCATGCAATTTGTAAGGCTAGAAAGTACAGGTAGTCCTCAACATACGACCACAATTGAGACCAAAATTTCTGTTGCTAAACAAGACATTTGTTAAGCGAATGTTGCCACATTTTACAACCTTACTTGCCACAGTTGTTCAGTTGATAAATTAGTAAAATGGGTAAGTGAATCTGGCTTCCCCATTGACTTTGCTTGTCAGAAAGTCACAAAAGGTGATCACATGACCTTGGGACACTGCAACCGTCATAAATATGAATCAATTGCCAAGCTTTCAAATTTTGATAGTGACTGTGGGGAATGCTGCAAGGGTCATAGGTATGAAAAATAGTCATAGGTCACTTTTTTTAGTTCCATTGTAACTTTGAATGGTCATTAAATGAACTGTTGTAAGTCAAAGACTACCTGTATGGAGAAGTCGAGTGAATGGTATTGGTTTTAGTTATGTTTCTTTTTAATTTTTATCTCATGTCTTTCAATTGTTTTTTATTATTTTTTATCATGTTTGTATTTTGAATAATATTGCTTTTTCTTAAAAAGAACACAATGTGCTGTTATACATTATGTATACGTAATAAATTTCTTGCACAGGATCTAGCCTGCAGTATTTTATTGTACACTGAGTGCACTTCATTTACCGATTTTTCTCATTTTTGTTTTTAAAAGTTGCGCACATGAAAATAACAGTAAAAGTATATTATACATGTCTGAAAAATATATAATTTATTGGCATTTGGTTGCTTTCTCAGTGCAAATATGTAGATATGTGCTATGTACCAAAACAGACTTATATGCAATTTCAATGAATTATAGATTTATGTTCACGTTCAATTATGTCTAAAATCTTATATTAAAACACTCAAAGAAGGTTCTTTACTATTATTTTCTTTTTCCTTTTTGACCAAATCATGAAATGTACATTTGAGGGAATTAATTCAACATAAAAAACAAGAATTTACCCCTATTTGTTTGCTACCTTTATTGAGAGCTATAACAATAAGAAGATGTCTTTAGAAAGTAATTTATTCTTGATTAACTACTACCTCTGGAACACTGACAGGCTTGAGAATGGTAAGGTGAGATAGAGATCATGTATCTGAATACAGCTTTAGGACACTCATCTGTGGAAGCAAGAGAGCCAAAAGGGGATTGTGCCCCTGGCATACTGCTTTGGGACATACTGGGAAAAGGATGCCCTATTGTTTAGTGTTTGGATGGATTTAAGAATCACACTCTCTGAATGAGAAATAGTTTCCATGATTTCTCTTTTAAGATCTGCAACTGGTCAAGGCCCATAAATATCTAGCGATAAGCGATACAACTTATGCATGCGTCATTACATGAACTTCTTTCTTTAAAGATATGAAATGTTTAAAACTATTTTAAGAGAAATCCTGTATGCAATTTACAATTATGCTCTACTCAGTAGGCTACCTCTTCTTGAAGCTAGCTGTAACTTCTTGATACTACAGAGACCACATGCCTAATGGTTAGACAAGATAAATCTAGATTCTTGGCATGAACAGTAATTTAGGCTTCTATAAACAACAATGCTAATTAAGTCTGTACTATAGCTCTATTTCATAGACTTTGGCAACCAGTATCATTCAGCTTCTATTTCCTAAATGTACCAGTAGTAATTAAGCCACAGGATTTTAATACTACCTCTGCCAACTGAAACAATGCTGATGTCCCACATTGTTTTGTTAATTCAGAAGGACCTGAATGGGATGTACTTGATGAGATCTAAAGTAGAAATAAAGAAAGTGAGGGGTTGAAGCAGATAATATCACACAATCACTGATAAAGTTGCATCTTCAAGGTGAACACTAAATGTCTAGAAAAGCTTCAAATTTGACAGCAATATTTGGAATATAATTTAATACCGGAGTTCCATGGAAATTAAAAGTATTCCATCAACTAGGTTCAATTTCAATTCAGTTTTGATGACAAGAATTAAAGGATTATACCACTACAAAGGAAACTTAAATTTAAAAGTCACACAACTACGCAAATGGAAATTGCAACCATTTTTTGTTTTCATGGTAGTTCATTTAAATTTTATGTACACATAAAATAGATGCAATGAACCCATGTTCTTGAACCATAAACTGTTTACATCTCTCCTCTTCTTTCCTCTTTCCATTTAAAGGAAAAAAAGGACTTTTCTGTGAACTGTGTTTAAACCATGCTGTTAAAATTAATTAGGTTTGAAATAGCATAGGAGGTGTAGTTGACTTATAGACTCATGCTTATTTAGTATCATTATTACTGCTCTTGATATTTATCTTGTTTGCGGTATTATTGTCTATATTGTCTTTTATATCATTTATATTGTATTTATTTGATTTGACTATTGTGTGACATTTTGAATTAATATGTTGTGGGGAAAAATATTCTGTAAGATTATATAGACTGATGAGTGAGAATAAAACAAAAGTATAGGGCAAATGATTGGATCATGGCCCAAGTATGAAAAAGAATAGTGAATAGAATTTATTTGCTAAGAAAAAGTTATGTTTATTTAAAATACCTGGCTTAAGCCAACAGTCTATTAATGTGTAAACATGGCAAATGAATTTATCTGAAAACATGTTGTCAAGTTTGGGGCTGCTAAATCAAATGCTTTGCGGTAAACCTTAGGTAGACTATATGATGCAAAATAGGATGTGAATAGAAAAATTAAATAAAATTATCAAAAATTAAGGGAACTGCATGACAGGAAAAACTGAGTGAAGTGCTACATTGCATTATTCAATGTCAAAACTGTAGAGCAAATTGGCAGAATGTTTATTGAAGATGTGAAAATGAATAGAGAAATGTTGACACAGCCAGTGCTAGCTGAAAGGTATGGCTTATTGTGAGGAATTAATGTTCATTGAAAGAAGTGAAAGTCTGTGAATAACAGCTTCTGTCCACTTTGATATATGGAAATGAGAATTACGTATGCCAAGAATTGGCAAAATTTATTGATTCAAAAATGGAATGTTTGGGAGAATACTAGGATGTGTCATTCTGGAGCATGCTGTATGGTCATAGTGGAAGAAATGGTACTGAGGTTAAACCAATATTCATTATACTTTCCATCATCTTATCTCTACCCTTAATTGCTTTTTCTTTTTACATATTACTATTGTTCTATACTGTGCATCTTATCTTTTCTGAAGGGAATAGCATACCTGTTACATGGTTTTTATACAATTTTATCTTTTATGATAAACTCCAACTAATTATTCACTGCCTGTTATTGGTTGACGTAAAGTGAAATTAATAAATTAATAAATTAATAAATAGTATATGTTAAATCCAAAAGATTTCAAAGTAACTTTTCTATTTAATGAACAAAATATTAATTAAACTTATTAACATATTTTATACTTTCCTCAGTCTGATTTATTCTGATTTTTCATTAGGAACTGTTTTGGCCATTATGTACTAAATTAGGGAAGACTGTGATGTTTGTGCAGTAAACCTGTTAATTTATACTGCTCAAAAAAATAAAGGGAACACTTAAACAACACAACCTACTGTATTTAATAGTAGGATGTCTTATCTTGTGTTCCCTTTATTTTTTTGAGCAGTATATTATAATTTGCTTACAATTTATATGTCTAAGACTGCCCAGTTACCAACAATTCTGTTGAAACAAGCTATGCAAGTATATGTGGCAGTTAGATGGTTTGACCAAAACTCTCTGCTGCATGTATATGCGCAGACTTAGTAGCATATGAATACTTCATAATGTGGAAGACAGGACCATGAGAGACTAAAAACGAGTCTCTTAATGTCAAATAAGTCTATGTCTCTAGCCCCAGATCCCCCTTCTTTCTTTGTTAAACAGTCCTAAATATTTTTTTGCTTTATTGAAAAGCAAGGAACCATATATATAGACTCACTCTGTACTCTACACAAGATATCTGGAGGTTGATCAAAGATTCAAAGAAGGTTTGGCAGCAAAAATGTAGCTGAACTATGACTTTAGATTCTCCATTGTAAAAGGGTTGTAAGGACTGCATAGTATTTTGCCTGACTTATATTTTCATGCAGCTCAACACCTCTTTCCTCATAAACACATTTTTTCCCCAATGAATCTTCAAAAACAGATCCAGAGAGCTGAATCTCAGAATAAGTGATTACAAGGATGAAAATGTATAGAAAAATCAAAAGTATCATAAGATTCTCTATACCCCTGTGCTGTCCTTTAAAGAAACTTCCATGAGGATAATTAAACTGACATTCTGTTCCTAATCAAATTGCAAATATGCCTTGCTTAGTACGAGAATACAGTGAATTAATATTTGAAGAATTGTACTTGCATTTTTTGTTACAAAACTGTATATAAATTAAAGCATCTTTTCAGAACTAAAGTATTATTTTCAGTTCCAGATTTCTAGAAACATGAAAGTTTTATTGGAACTTATGGGATTAGGGTTCTCTTTAGAGGTTAGGATTGCAAAACTGAAGTTATCTGCAATCACTGGAGTCCAGTTTTTTTCTATACCATTAAAGAAATGGTGTATGCTTGAAAGTGACAATCAATGCTTTGCCATTTCTGTATAATCTACCTTTCATATATTATAGAAAACACAAATTGGTAAAACTTTTGCTGAAAATTATTAGTATCTGTATTCTCTGTAAAAGTATTTTACAAGCAGATTTAATATTCACTGATCTGATATAAAATCGATTTGTGTTCTAAAAGTAAATTACATCACATTAATAATTGGGATGATCTATGCTTACATATACAATTCTGAACTGTAGCCTTTGGAATAAATTTCTGCTGCCTCTTTTTCCAAAGAGTCACAAAATTAATAAAACAAGATTACCTCGGCCAACTGGAAGAGTGCTGATTTTCTATAGTGCTTGATTGGCTCAGGACCCTTCAGCTGCAAGTGAAGATATAAAGATTTTAAAATAAGCAGGAAGTCATTAAATCCTTTAAGCGAAAACTAACACATATATAAAAAATATTCCTTTTATAATATTTTATTTTGGCAGTGCTAGCACAACCTGTGTTGTTCCTGCCAGTTATCCAAAAAGTCACAATTTTACTGTAGATTCCAAGATTTTATAGATGGTACCTTGTCACATTCATCCTTAACAATGTCTTGTTTTTTTTCACAGTTCCTCTGAGACTCTATCAGTAAATTTCAGGATTTCAAAGTAATTCTGGTTCTCTCTTTAAAAATGATAGGTTGATACATAAGATCATATTGTGGAAACTGGTTGACTACTGCTTTAGCTTAATTGGAAATTTGCAAATGAGCAGTTTATGATCTATTCCACAATTAACTCCTGGTTTCATAAGCCAAAAAATCAACCATGCTTTCCTCTTTTCCACCTTTGACATTCTAAAAAGAAACAGATGATTGTGGGAAAGTAAAGTTTTCTTTTTCCTTCCTTATACAAAAATTGGTAGCCTTGCTATCTAGTGGTCAACCTTTGATCTTTTCATCTCAAAATTGGTTCCAAGATGCTATAATAAATTTGATAAAATTGTAAGAATTATTATGCATACTATTAAATGAGAAAGAATGAACTAATGCAATTAGAAATTTGCTATCTTAAAATGAAATAAGTATGAAAATAAGAAAAATGTTCAAGAAATAGCAAAGTAGAGAAAAGACTGATGAAGAAAAAATGTGAAAAAACATTGGAACAAAATTTTACATATAGCAGAATTAAAACATTTCTCATTAATACTGACTACTATTTTGGTTGTGTCTGAATTATTAAACAAATACAGAATCCATAACTAATGTATATACCAATGTATATACCGTATATGTATATGCTTGAAGTATAATACTACAATATTTCACAGTAACTTCAAGGAGAGGGAACTAGATTTCCACATACCACTTGTATTAATTACATCATATTAGTAACTTACACAAATATTCAAATCAAAAGATAATAGGGTGTCAAACTTGCAAGGTCACGTGACATGTCACGACGTATTGTGACTTTTTTGCCATTGCCAGCAATGAGGTGGGCACAGTTTTGCTATGATGCATCTAGCCCATGGGCCGGCAGTTTAACACACCTGCCCTAGTCCATGTTTAGTGATAGCCTTGTTTGTAACTGCAGTTACAAGGATACTGAAAAAATAACTAACGACTAATGCTAGCATTAACAATCTTTGTGGGTCTATAAAGTAAAGGAAAGCTGATGTAAGATGATAATAAAGTTGTGGTTTCACTTAACGACTGAGTTGCTGGTTCCAACTGTGGTTGCTAAATGAGGACTACCTGTATATGTGAAATACCCTTACTGTGAAGATTGTTCTGCACATTACATTGCATTCTTTTCTTATACTGCCAGTCCAACCCTCCATTTGAGCAGTGTATAACTATTCAAGATGTAATTGGGATTAAAACTATATACAACAAAATTTAAAACAACAGATACATATTTTTTATAAAATTGAGTTATTTTTCTTTTTTTCCTCAAAAAGATAGTATTGTTGTACCTGTGAGAAATGAAGTAGAGTTGATTCACCACTTTCTTTTGGATTTTCAGTTCCCTTTGACAGATTTGAAGAAATCTGATGGAAAGGTATTTTTTCAAAACAACTACTAGGTTATCCTACATCAACAGTCTATTTTTCAGATGACACATAACACAAGTGATATTTGTGGCCACAACATAACTGAGCATTATTTATTTACTTATTAAATATATAAACATGCCCATCTCAAAGAAAGTGACTGTGTGGCATATATAATTGAGCATATAAAGAATTAAAATAAGCCATTTTCCAAAGCAAATAGTGTTTTTTTTAAACAATTTTTTAAAAAAAATTGACATAAAATTTCACAATGAAAATCTTACAAAAAACCCCAACACCATAAATAGTCAAATAGTGAATTGCAAAAATAGTCTTAAACAGCTTTCATTAAATAAAAGAATTTAACTGAATATTTGTGTTAGCTGAATAAAATTAAGCATCTCATCTTGCATGTTAAATGTTTAAAAGCACTAGAATAATGGTCAGCAGTTAAGGTACTAGACTAGAAACCAGGAAACTATGAGTTCTAGTTTTACCTTAGGCATGAAAATTGGCTGGGTAACTTAAGGCCAGTCATTCTTTCTCATCTAATCTCACTTTGCAGGATTATTGTTGTAGGGAAAATAGGCGGAGAAATTAGTATTGGATATGATCACTGCCTTGGGTTATTAATAATAATAACTCAAGTAATATAAAGGTGGGATTAAAAAAAACTTTTGAAAAAAATAGTTTTTCCCATCTGAATCCAATACTACTTTATTTACAATAAGTAATGACTGCGGACTTCTGGTGGCGACGTGACGCCGAAGACAGCCGTTTTTGGGCTGCCCGCTCCGCAGCTGTGTTTTTCCATCGTAAACAGCGCCGATCAGCTGTTTAGATGGCTTTGAAGCCCCCTCCTCGGGAGAAGAGGAGGGGGTGAGGCCCCAGGTAGGGGTTGAGCTCTCCGGGGCCGCCTGAGCTGAGAGCTTGGGCGGCTGAAGGATGAGCCCCCCCGAAGCCTGGGTTGCTCCGAGCTGCGCAGCGCCTCTGCTCTGGGATTATTGGAGCAGAGCCAGGCGTTAGCAACCACCCCTGCCAAAAGGAAATACTTTTGATTATCAAGATGCAGGCAGAGCGGTACAGGAGGTCAAGGTGAAGTGGACTCTTTATTTTTACTCTCTAGCTCAATGGATTTTTATAGCTTCAAAGTGAAAGTGCGTAATAAGTGAAAGTGGGGGAAGATGGCGGCTAAAACTTCTAAAGCTCTCCGGAATGCGGGGTCTTCCCTGGTGCAAGAGACCTCATTGCAAGCTTTGCTTCCTCCTGCATCTCCCCCGGCATTGACGCTTAAGGATTTACAAGATGCTCTTGGAAAGCATGCACAATTGATGTCTGATATGATGGATGAAAAGTTGAAAAAGCTGGAGGAGAAAATGGAGAAATTGGAGAAGAAGATGGAAGAGAAGCTGAGAGCAATGAGGGTGGACATTTTGTCTAAGGTTGAATCCGTAGCTGAATGTGTGCTACAGCTGGATATAAAAGTGGAGGATCTCAGTCAAAAGAACTCTATATTAGAAGCAAAGGTATTAGAAAATGAAAATATAAGGGATAAAATGGACGAAGAATTGAGCCTTGTTCAGTATAATCAGATGCAGTATGCTATTAGAATTAGGGGTTTAAAGGAGAATGGTAAAGAAGATTTAAAGCAGCTGATTTCTGAAGCTCTGGAAGGGGTACTGGGCCAGTCAGCATCTGAAATTGAGGGAAATATGGACAAAGTTTTTCGTGTAAATTCATGGATTGCAAGACAGAGGAAGTTACCCAGAGATGTGGTGGTCTATTTTACAAAGAGAGTAATGAGAGATGAAGTCATTCAAGCTGCTTATGATACTAATTTGGTAGTGGCTGAGCAAGAAGTTTTGGTTTTAAAAGAGATCCCTCCGAAGATCCTAAGGAGAAATAAAGATTTTGCATTTCTGGTACAGGAACTTAAGAAACGTGATATTAAGTTTAGATGGGAGATTCCAGTTGGATTGGTGGCGACGCATGAAGGTAAAAGACATCGTTTGGTTACTGTGGCTCAGGCACGTGATTTTTATAGTAATGTGTTAAAAGCAACCCCCCTATCATTTTTGGAAGCTGCAAAAGGACACGGTGGGGGAAAGCTTCAAGACGTTGCAGATAGACAGACAGAGGACAATGGTGTTGGAGGGGATCAAGTCACAGTTTCATCGGTTGCTGCAGGCCAGAAGATGACGCGTGCCGCCCTAAGAAGAGCGAGACGAGAGCAAGAGCAAGACCAGCAGAAAGTTATGGAATCTTCAAAGTGTGCTTACAGTGAAGATGTGGGAGGAGAGCGGTCTAAAGAAGTTTTGGGGGTCATGACAGAGGTGCTCCAAAAGTTTTGGGGCGTTAAGATTGCTGATTAATTTTTAGATTAGAATGTCAATGGAGTAAAATTATTATAGAGGAGAAAGAAAGTTTTTTTTTCTTTTCTTTTTGTTAATATTTTACACAATTTAAGATTGCTTGCTAGAAAAGTATATTAGGGTTATGGACTTAAAGTATGTGTTGAACTAAGAATGGGTATGTAAGCTCCTAATTAACAACAAGTTGTCTTAGAGATTGCCTAAATCTTTTTTTTATATACTCTTTGTATTTGAACTTTTATTTGAACTTAAGGATGATTTGGAACTGCGAGACATTTGGCGTGATACATGCAAGAACTATTTTTGATCATAGTTTAGTTTGGTTGGAGATTATTAAGATTAACAGAGATAGGCGTTTTTGGCGTGTAACTGAGAATTTGTTTGGAAATTAGAGAAAGGTGGGAGAATGCAAATAGCAGGTGAAAGTTTTTTTGTTTTTTTTCTTTTCTTTTTTGTTTTTTTTTGAAATTAATATGAATAAGGACTGGGATTAAGAAAATTTATTTTGAGTAAAGCTCTTTTTCTGTTTTCCTCTTTTTTTCTACTTTATTTGTAATATTAATATTGTTTGTATTCATTTTATATGAGCTAGAGAGAGATAGAATTTATAGTTTATTGTTGATAACATAGGGGTGTTTATGTTTGTTTTTTGATTTTATGCCCTGTATTTAGCTCTGGGAAGTCGGAGGGGGGGAGGAGGGAGTGGGGGAGAGGGATAGGGAGGGTTGGATAGGGGTGGGGGAGGGGAGGATTAAAGTCAAAATGTATTGTAAAACTTTTTAAATAAAAAAAAAGTAATGACTGCATGATAATGAAGGCTCTCATGGAATTAAACTTTATTCCATTAAGGAAATACTTTTCAGTAGTTATAAACTGTTAACTAAACTGTTGCTGTACCACTTAACAAAAAAAAGGTCATTCTAAGAGGTTTACCTCAGCAAATTGTAACATTGTTGAGTTTAGACATCCTTCAGTGGAATTAGGGGAATCAGAAAGACATGTATTTGAAGAAACCTAAAGTAAACAATATAAAAAGGAAAATTTAAATATTGAACAAATAATCAAAATCAAAATTGTTTTCAACAATATATGAGCAATAAGACTTTTTTGTTGGATATTTATAATATATCAGGAAAAAAGGAAAAATAAATGTGTGTGTGTGTGAGAGAGAGAGAGAGAGAGAGAGAGAATAATACTTATCTGAAGAGAAACTGAATAAACAATCATAAAAATTATAAGGACTTGCAGTAGAAATGTTGATTTAATCAAAATTAACGAAGACATTTCAATACTCATGGTAATATTCCAAACACATAGGGCAGCAGAGAAAATGAGAATGTTCTAGGCTTCTTATAAAGAATAATAGATACTTTTTAAAATAAAAGAAAGAGATGAATAAATAAAAAGCAAATGATTAATAAACCAAAAACATTTTAAATTAGGATAGGTACAGAAATGGAACTAATTTGAAGAAGAAAAAGGAACTGACAAAAGACAGGGTTCCTGATATATTAAGTTTCATAAACAAACAAACAAAAATGAAATAAGAAATAAGAATTCCCAATAAAAATGAGTAGAGATGATATCAGGATTGCAATCACATTCAGGAAGGACTAAATGCAAAGATCTTTCTGATTTTCATATATGAATGTACTAAAGAGCAAACAACCATTATCTGTCATCCTACCATAGAACTGAAAAGTGGTTCAGGAATAAAGTAAATGAACAACAACAATCAGAACTTTCATTTTTATTTATTTATTTTACTAATATTTCATTTTATAACCTAAAAGGTGCAGTTGGCACTTAAAAAATTTGTCACATACCTATACCAATTGTTCATTTTCATTATCAGGTACAAATATTTAAAAAAGCATTCACAGTTTTTTGCTACAAGTTTTTTTACAATAACTTAGGACACTGAGCTTGTTGATCTGATGGTCGGCAGTTTGGCGGGTCGAATCCCGAGTGCCGTGTAACAGAGTGAGTGCCTGTTACTCGTCCCAGCTTCTGCCAACCTAGCAGTTCAAAAGCATGTAAAAATGCAAGTAGAAAAATAGGGACTACTACAGTGGGAAGGTAACAGCGTTCTGTGTGTCTTTGGCGTCTATTCATGCCGGCCACATGACCATGGAGACGTCCTCGGACAAGCGCTGGCTCTTCGGCTTCGAAATGGAGATGAGCACCAGCCCCTAGAGTTGGAAACGACTAGCATGCATATGCGGGGGAACCTTTACCTTTACGCCAAGTTAGTAATTGTAAATATCAATTTTTAATGTTAAAACTGTTTAGGAGATAAATAGTTTACCTGCAATTAGTTTAATTGCCATAAAATATATTCTTAATGAAACACAATACTATTTAATTTCTACCAATGAAATACACATGAAAATTAAGAATGGAAAAGTGTTTTCCTTCTGCTCTTCCTCTATTACTATTCTCTCCTGATTTCTTGTAATTAAAAAGACTGAAGTTTAGGATAGATTAGAAAAGATGCTAATAATAGGCATTGTTCTGCAATAAATTTATGAGGTTTTTAGGAAGTCCTTCCAATTTACAATTTTCTTACTGTTGTAGAAATATGATTTTCTAAATGCAACTGTGATAGCATTACAGTACCGGTAGTCCTCAGGCAATTGGGATTGGAATTTCTGTCACTCAGTGATGTGATCATAAAGCACAATGTGGCATGACTGCATTACTTAGCAACAGCAATACTGGTTGTCATCATCACCCCAGGACCATATGGGTCATTAAGCAGGAGGTGGTGAGAATTCCAAGCGATGAGTGTAGGGATGTGTGGGTACTGCGGATGTGACAGCAGGAGCCAAAGTGGGTGGTACAGAACAAAGGTGGGTTGAAGGGATTGTGGACAGGTGTGATAGAGCATGGGTGGGTCACGAGGGATGTGGAGGTTGTGGCTGGACCGTACAATGTGCTGGTGAGCCAGGGCCAGAGACTGGCAGAAAGGTGCTATAGCTTATTAGATCTGGCATCTTGTTCTTATTTTACAGTGGGGCTCCTTAAAGAGTAGGATCAACTTACAGAAACAACTTGTGATTTTCCCTGCTGTCTTCTGCACTACCTTTGCTAGTGGGACACTGATAGAGAAGGTTGCAAATAGGGATCACATTACTGCAGTACATTATAAACAATGTAAATATGTACCGATTGCTTTTGCCCTAATCCCAGTCATGTGATTGTTGGGGTACTGTGATGGCAGGAACTTTTGAGTCTTGGTCATAAGTACCATTCATTCAGCACTGGCATAACTCTGAACAGTCGCTGAACTAATGGTCATAATCCTAAAACTGCCTGTACTTAAGTTGGTATAAATGCTTAGAGAAAATATTCATGCTGACAAATTATCATAATTTTCCACAAATTCATGGATGAAGGCCTCCATTTCATGGAAAGACTGCACAACAATACATCTATAGGTTGTTCTTGTTTAATGACCAGTCATAGAGACACTGAAGTTGTGCCTGTGCTGAAGAAGAGGTAACTGGTCCTTGTAGCTGTGGCCACTGCAATATCCCTGCAGTCACATGATTGGAATTTGGGTGCTTAGCAATTGGCTCATAGTTACAATAGTCACAACATCCTGTGGTCATGTGATTGCCATTTGTAACTTTCACTGTCAGCTGCCAAGAAGCAGTCAACAGGGAAGCCAGGAAGAGGTTACACATTGTGATCATGTAACACTGCAGTTAATGACTGCACGGGATTTGCTAAATAATGGCAATCAGAACTGCTACAATTGTCAGCATAAATTGACACAAGCAAGTGATGTCATACTTTACTACCAAACCACTTAGCAACATAGTTAGTGAACTAGATTATTGTTGTTAAACACAGACTACCTATATTAATTGCTTTGGTTGGAAAAAGATCCAATTTTTGCTTTATATGAGCAGTGTTCTAAGTGTTCCCAAGATCAGTGTAAATGGTAATTTGCAAATGTCAATGCAGAATTCAAACAGCTAACAGAAGCTCTCTTAAATAACAAACTCTTTAGAAACAAAAGGAGAAAAACTGTCTGGTAAAGAAAAACACAGTACTTGCTCATATAATGGCCACCCGCAAAGACTCAAAATAGTTTACAGAAAATAAAAAGACTAAATTACACAGCAGGCATTCAAAAAGTCTACCTTTCTCCATCATCTTGTATAAACCATAAACATCTAAAATAAAAATTGTAACTATAATATAATCAACCAAAATTCAAAGAAAAAAGGCCAGATATCACAATACTTTCTAAATGAATCCTGAAGCACAAATGATTTAATTGCCTTACAATAAGCCAGCAAGCCAGGTTTAATTAATGTCAAGCCACATAGGATTGTAAGTTAATACTAGTACTTTGAACTTGATCTGGAAAACTATTTCAAACAAGTGCAGGAACTTTAGCACAAGCATTTTATTATTCAACTGGTTATTGCCACCTGCCATCAAGCCGCCATACACTGAACAACAGCAGTTTCCAATTATCTTTAAAGGCAGTTCCAGGTAGGAAGTATGAAGTATTCTATCTGTATGGTGATAAGGACCTGATTTGTAAGGGCTTGCTAGTTTCCTTGTCCAGCAGCGGAAGGTGTGCAAAGGCTCCCCTGGCTATGGCTTCAATCTGCAGCTTGAGTTTAGGGCAGGGGTGTCAAACTGGCAACGTCACATGACGTGTCACAATGTATTGTGACTTTTTTGCCATTGCCGGCAATGGGGTGGGCATGGTTTCGCTGTGATGCATTCCTCCCGCGAGCCAGCAGTTTGATACCCCTGGTTTAGGGGAATCTTCACACTGCTGATCTGTAAGTCCATCTCCATACAGAGCTAACCCAGCAAGTGAAAATGGCAGTTCCTCTATGAACTATTCAATTGTGGAGGAAAATAAAATAAAATACCTCAAAATAAGTGGGCTAATTGTATGGAGGAGATAAAAAAAATAGCTGGGTTCCTCAATGGGTTGAGGAATAGAAATGGAATGCACCTAGCAGTGCTTCAAAAAAAAACAAAACCCCTCTTCACATTCATATTTTGTTTCAGAACCTCACTGGTTATTAAATGTAATGAATCTGAAAATGGTTCTTAATTAAACCCTTTGAATTTTGAAAAGGCCCATTTTGAGTTCTAAACAACTGTTCTGGATTGAAATGTACTTTTTGACCACTATTCAACTCTTGCTTCACCAATTACTGCAAACTCAAACCAAGACATTTTGAATGTGAAACATTCTGAAACTTTTGCACATCAAAGAAAAAGGAGAAATTTTCTTTGAATCTATTTTTTCATTGTTGTTCATATATCCTTTTTAAAAACTTAAGTGGAAAATTTTCTCTTGATTTCAGATTTCTTGTAAGTAACTGCATATATAAAAATGTTCGGTTCTACTTCCTTAATCATTTAATTCTCATGCTGCACAATGCAAAGAACTATAGTCTTTGAGGAAAATAATCGAAGTTATGCAACAGGTTGTCCTCTGCCTTCCCTTCCTTCACACTCTCTTTGTGCATACTCCCAATCCTCTAAATATAGGAGAAGGCAGTTTTGAACTGGTAAATATTTTATAATGAGCTCTTTCAGTAAAAAAAAATCTCTTAAATGTTAAAATGATGTCACTAATACAAGACAAGATGTACCAAATAGGTATGAAAATACATTATGTAGTAATGTAACCTATTAAACATTTTTTTCTTTTTTAAAGAAATAATTAAGCAGTAAACATAATTACTTACTTCTTGTGCAGTCAAGGCATGTTCTCCTGCCAACAGTAGCATGCTGAGGCCTCCCATTTGTGTGGGATCTGACAGAAAAGAAATTATATATGGAAACATTTTAGTCAAAATATTTATTTTGAAGTACATTTAGGCAGACCTATTGCCTTAAACATCTGGAGCTTGATAGTGAAGTAAACTGTAATAACTGCATACCTTAACCTAGAAGGAAGGTATCTCAAAATATGTTAGAAAAAATGGATTTTGTCTTTTCTTTAATAAAACTGTTAGGTTTTGTATGTGTGTGTGTCTGTGTGTGTTTGTATCTCTACATAAGCAATCATAGAGCTATTTTGACTGCTTTAACTGAAAAAAAGAATCAAGGGTAATACTAGGTATTTACTTTAAAAATAGAAAATCATGCTAAGAAAAATGAATCACAGTAAGTTGTTTTTTTTAAAAAAAATCATTCTACGTACAGTAACATATTTGTTATGGCCAATAAATATCAGAAAAGATACAACCTGCAGATTGTTCAGATATTTATTTATATTTTATTACTGTAATTTATATGAAATTTACATCCAGAATAGTTTTGAGAGGTTTACAAATTATGCACACATACAAAGTAAAACAGAAAGTTTTTTTTTAAAAAAATCTAAGCCTAACCACAATCACCCTTTAAGCCACAGGAAACAATCTTAGTACTAACAATTGCCTATGGAGTGAGGATACCTACCATATAACCTATCTCCAAATGGTTTTTGGAACAACCAGATCTTGAAAGCCAACAAGCTGGTACTGTTCAGACTTCATATGGAACACTATACCAAGTTATTTACTGTTTAGAAGCTTATATAATTTTGCATTCTACGTCTTCTCCAATAGCAGTAGGGCAGAAGAACAGAATTACCTCCCCAAAGAGTTCAATGATAAGTGATTAGGCAAATTCACAAAGCAAATGGCAATTACTTGCAATTAGTATATTTTATCACTAATATCTGAGGACAGCTTTTGAATAACAGGGGAAACAAAAAAGCAACTATTATACTGATGACTCGGGATGATACACTATGTGAATGGAATCCAAAATTAGATAGGCCTTTTAAAACTAGATAGGTTTTAATAATGGGAGATGAATATATCAAGGGACTTGGTCATTTTTGTTTGTTTTTCATTCCACTAAGTAAAAACCACAAATCAAAGCATCCTTCTGGTAAACTTGCAAGACTGGCATTGACAAACTTACCTGCCATTGCAAAATTCAGCTGAGGGGTTTCTTCTGTCTTCATCAACTTTTTCGGACTAGGTAAATCTTTTGTCGCTTCTGATGGGAAAGCCCAAAGCTTTTTACGATTTGTTAGTGTGGGTGACTGAGTTTTCACAGGTTTGTTTGTAGGTGGACACCATTTGTAGCCAGGATTTGCTTTCATAAATGCATCTTTATACTATGAGAACAAATAAATTGTCTAAGGGACAGCACATTTATTTGAGAAAAAATAATTAATTTTAGGTTAACAGATCACCTATTCCGTCAAACAAGCACTTAATGCATGGTCATTTGAAAATGGCCATACTGAAGTAAGAGCTGGTCAATGAAATAAATGTGTTATGCCTACATACATAACAAAGGCAAAATCTCCTTAAAATAACAAATGCCACTAAAAGTACAAACTTTTTTTCTATGCATATTTCTTCCTGTAGAACAAAGAAATATTAAGAAGGCTCAATGGTAAGTTTTTGTTGCTAATTACTGCTGTTGTACTCTTGAACCGTATAAAGAATAAAAATTATATGTTTAATTGAATGTTTCTTACACATTCTTGGAATGAACGTTACTGGGCTGAACACTTAGTCATAGTTTCTTTTCAACAGAAAATGTGGAACTTACTTTTAGACTCATATCACTAGAAGCACAGTATTCATTTTTAAGAGAAAAATGATTCTTAACAGCTTCCGAATTGCAAGTTTTCATAGGAATATTATACAATAATTTCCTGCCCCATGAATTAAGGGTTTGTTCATCAAAGATAAATTTCCTACTACATTACGCTATTGCTATTATGTAATTTACTGCTCCTTTTCCCCATGTATCTACTTGATTCTTTAGTTTATTTATTGTCAACATTTTAATCAACAGCTTCTAATTTCATTACAGAAAGTTCTTGAGATACGACCAGTCACTTAATGGCCAAAGACTCCCTAAAAGCCATATACGATCCTGTTTTGAAGTTATGGCCACTGCAGTGCTGCTGGGATAATTGATCCTTCCGACTGACTGCAGGGACACTGCCACATCCCACCACTCTTCCTCCCATCCTTGTTGGAGAAGAAGGGAAGGCCACACATCCCTGTGCCACGTGGCTGCCTCCTGGAAGTGGCCATTTTCAGTGTATCTGCAAATCCTTAAGATGGTCTGCAGAAGCTTTCTGCAGTGCTGGGCAGACTGTGTTAAAGAACTGCAGGTGCACTGAAAATGACAGCCTCTTCTGGGAGGAAAAACATGGCACAGAGACATATGACCTGTCCTCTTTCCCCAACCTGAGGCCCAGAAATCTTCAAAATGTAAGTGAGGAAGAGGATGTGGGGACCTGGTACAGTGGGGCTGGAACCTGGGAGGGGAGAAAGACCATGGGGTCCCAAGGAGCAGCATGCAGAGCACAGCATGTCAAGGGTGGTTGTGGAGACCTTGGAAGATCCAGAGAAGGCACTGGGACTGCACTAGAACTCCAAGGGCCTACTCTCACGGACCCTGTGTTCTGCTTAACAATCTACAATTTTGTTCAACAGCTGCATCAGGGAGAGCTGGGAGGTAGGGATCATTAAGCGAGACCATCTCACTTAATGGTCATCACCACTTGCAAGGATCTATTACAGTTTAACTCAAGGACTTATAAAAAAAATCGCTGCAAAATTTTAAGGCAGACCTAAAATTTATCGATATTACCAACTATTTATTTATTATTTTCAGGCGAACACAGAAGTGATGTTATTTTCTTTGTAGCCCTTCAATTACAGAATATTCTCAACAATACCATTAACTGCCATAAACTTTTTAAAATTTAAAGTAATTTATATATTTTACATGCTGGGAAAGATTGAGGGCAATAGAAGAAGGGGACGACAGAGAATGACATGGCTGGATGGAGTCACTGACGCAGTAGGCGTGAACTTAAATGGACTCCAGAAGATGGTAGAGGACAGGAAGGCCTGGAGGAACGTTGTCCATAGGGTCGTGATGGGTCAGACACAACTTCGCAACTAACAACAAAAAATTAACTCTATGCAAAGGTAAGAGGAGTTTATGTGAGGAGTTTAATAGCCCATAAAATGTAGATATGTTTTCAAGCACATCATATTCTTGCAAATGTAAAAACAAATAATAAATATAGCTTATTAACATATTTATCTTGTTTTGGTTGCATTGTATTTGGGTGCTTCCCAAATGTTCTGGATTATTACTCACAGTCATTGCCAATTCCTTCTTTTGATATTTACTAAAATACTTAACTAAAAGATCTCCTCTAAATAAGAATATGGGACAGCCTTGGTGTCCGGGGCCAAGCTACACAGGTCAAGCAAGGGCCAAAAGGGGTAGACCAACAAATCAAAGAGCGAGCAGTGGAAGCTCTGAAAATCTTTTGTGTTTTCACCCTGCTTGTCATTTTTAACTTTTACTTATTACATTAATTTATCGCTTATTTTACTGTTAATTTTAAGTTGTAGTTCTTAATTTACATACCGGTACTATTCTTTGATTTTCAATTGTCAGCTGTCTTAATGGTTTGCCTGAGTAAAAAAGTGAACCATAAATCAAGCAAATATATTGATCCTGTTATTGTATACCTCCTTGGCCATGTCGGTGTATTTTTGTTTTTCTTTAGGTTCAAGAAGAGACCACCAATCTGCCAATATTTTGGTAGCACCACGATTGTCCAGACGAGGATGTTCTTGCCGGACAAGGGAACGATGACGTTTGCAGAACAAAAGGAATGCATTCATTGGTCTGCGAGCTCGCTGTTCTGAAGATTCCTCATCTTCTGTTTCATCAGCATCATGGTCAAGACCATCAGCACTCTGAATCTGGACCTATTTTACAATGAAGAAAATATAACATGTACAAAGAATGATACTGACAAGGACTTCTTGCTACATCCACTCGGATACCTAAAGTTTCAAGTAAAGGAATATGTCTGTATCCAGGCTCAGCAACCTCTTCCCAAGAAAGAAAAAACCTTTATTCTCCTTAAAACAGACAGTCCACTAAAATGTTTAAATCTTCCAGTTTAGACAGTTTAAGAGTATGAAGTATTTTATATTAGAAGCAATATATAAAGAAAATTATATAAAAATATATTATGTAGGTTGCAATTCTTCTTCTTCTTCTCTTCCTCCTCCTCCTCCCCCCAATAAGTATTATTATCCAATAAATTTGTTTGATCTCTTTAAAAGTTTCCTCTTTCTCTTTCTCCCCTTTTAACTCATTTAACTATTTTAATTACCATTTTTCAATATATATATTCTGTATGTACACAGGTTGTTCAAAGGCAGTCCATTTTTATATTAGTAACCTGTTTGAGTGGAACACGTTTAAATGATGAAATGAAGAAATTAAAAAGTAATATAACTTATTCTAATTTCACCAACAAATAATTTTAAAATTTGCTTCCTCAGTATTTTACAGGGAATTGAAATGTTTTAAAACAATATATTAACAAGAAGAATAGGATTTGAACAGGATGAATTATCATCACTTACCTGTGTAAGAAGAACATAGAACAATGTTAAAAGGAACTACACTAACTGATGTGGTCATAAAGCACGACACCACATCATTGTATAACTTACCAACAGGCTCTGATATGAAAAAAAAACTATTTATAAATGAGCTTAATTTCTTAAAATAGGTAGTCCTTGATTTACAACCATTAGTTTAGTGACAATTCAGTTACAACAGCTCTGAAAAAAGTGACTTATGCCCATTTTTCACACTTAGAACTATTGAAGCATCCCCATGGTCATGTGATCAAAATTCAGATGCTTGGCAACTGGTTCATATTTATGATGGTTGCAGTATCCAGGGGTCATTTCATCAATTTTTGCAAACTTCTGACAAGCAAAGTCAATGGGGAAGCCAGATGCACTTTACAACAGTTTTACTAACTTAACAACTGCAGTCATTCACTTAACAACTGTGGCAAGAAGTGGTGCAACATGGGGAAAATGTCACTTAGTAAATGTCTCACTTAACAGAATTTGGGGCTCAATTGTGGTCATAAGTTGAGGACTTATGAGAAGATTTGCAACTCACCAAGGGGTGTAATTCTTAATTCTACTTTTCAAAAGGATAACTTTACCTTTTCAATATCTTCCTCGTCTTCTTCCTCCTCCTCTTCTTCAGAAAAGTCAAGAATTTTCTTTGCAAGTAGTGGATGCCACTGAAGACACTTCCTCTTTGGTCGTTTTCCAGTTCCTTCTCCGTCTGTTGAGTGATCTTTATTTCTATTGCTGCCTTTCATTACTGTGACCTACCAGGAAAATAAACATGTATATTTCTTATATTAAAAATATGTATTACAAACATAATATTGCAATCTTTGCAAAAATAATTCCTTAGTAAGTGTTATAGACTTTTGTGATGCTTCTATACAAATAGTTAATTTTAATGGAGTGCAAGAAGAAAAATAACAGCAAAGAAGCCAATGTACAATAGCACTTTTCAAGAATGTGCAACTATGTTACACAGAAGGTTCAGATCTGTTTTATTTTAAGGACAGGGAAAGACAGATTCAAGTTGAATCTCGGAGAAAATCAAACAATTAAAACAACTAGCAAGAGAAATAATCATTTCAATTGTTAATTTCTATCAGAGGCTGGACATATGTTTTATTATATTATTCCGAATGACATTCATATTTGTGATATGTTTTTCCACTGGTATTGGGAGAAACATTGTTAGTAGATTTGTTTGATTAACTTTCCATCAGATGACATCTCAATGAAAGGTCAAAATGTGCTGGTCTCTTAGATAAACAGTTGTTTTTAAGAACAATAAAAAATAATTAATTTTATTAATTATAAAATTTTAGCACAAATTTTAGCAGCAGGCCCTATCATTGTTAATGACGTTTTTTTAAAAGTAGGAATAACACTTTTTGGAACAGGAATAACATTTTCTGGCTTATCAAAAAGAACCATTGTACAATATATCTCACTTTAAGTTTAAGTATTCTAATGTTTAGTATACTGTGACTTGATATTTACTATGCCAGCAGTTCAGATTAGTTACTTCATTTCCATAAACTAGTCCCATCCATCTCTGTTCAGTACTAAGTTTTTTTAAAAAAAAGTTTCTGAAATCCCAAATAATTCTGCACAAAAAGGCACTGATGAATTGCTACCATTTTGCAACCCATTAGAACTGGAATTATTCTGTTCCCCGCATCTTTAACTAGATTAAGAAATCTTCTCAGAGTGTAAATAATCCCTCAGCATGATACTAAGTGCTCTATTGTATAGTACTTGAGAATCTTGCAGAATAGTGTCTAAAACCAAGCAGAAACAGCATTTTAAATAGTCCTTCCAAATTGTAATGAAAACATTATAAAAGATATTGTTATCCTCTCTGTCTTATGAACAATTGTTTACAAAGTTTTTCACGTTTTTCAGATATTCATTATCTCATTAACTATGTGAAATATATTTTATTGAATAGGTACAACATGCAGATTATATATACTGAAATACATTTTATTACTGTCATATTATTGTACTGCCTTTCTAAGTCAGCTATTCGGAATGTTTTAATATACAGTTTAATCAAAAGAAAATAAGCAATGATAAAAAACATGTACTCTGGATATAATATAAAAATATTCTTGTTTGCACTATGAATGGATAAAAGAATCCCACCATGTACTGTTATGTATTGAATATATATAAAGTTGTGTTAAACCCTGCTAAAGTGAAACTAACTTAACTCCAACTGTTTGTGAAGCTAAAATGAAACTAACCTTTAGATGATCCTGTTAACTCCAACTGTTTTGGAGGGAAACTTTGAACATTCATATTTGGGCGGGCTTTTCAAGTATTGTGATTGGTTAAGGCCCTGTGGACTCAGATTATAAATTACAGGCAATTGCCTGCAGTACTCCTGTTCTAGTTTGAGTCAATAAATGATGTTGTAACTATGCTGGTCTACTCCTTGCCTACGGAAGCCCACTACACAATAAACACAACCTTAAAATATAAAAAGGTAAAAAAATTATTATTATTATTATTATTATTATTATTATTATTATTATTATTATTATTATTATTATTATTATTAATTTTATTTGTATACCGCCCTTCTCCCGAAGGACTCAGGGCGGTGAACAGGGCAGTACATGTTAAAAGACAAAATACAAAAATTAAAAGAGATTAAACAAAATGCCCACAACTCTTACAATAGGTTAAAACACATTAAAAGTAATAAAACCCAACCCCATCCTATCAGGCCAGGCCAGCTTGTTCAAAGAGGTAAGTCTTTAGATCGCGCCGGAAGGAGCGCAGGTCGGGCGCCATCCGGAGCTCAACCCGAAGACGGTTCCATAAATCCAGTGCGCCCACAGAGAACGCCCTCCCCCTGGGGGCCACCAGTCGGCATTCTTTGACCGGTGGCACCCTGAGGAGGCCCTCTCTGTGGGAGCGTACTGGGCGGAGGGAAGTTGATGCCGGCCGCAGGTGATGCTTTATTATTACAAAACTGAATTAACTGTTTCAGTGGTTAACAAAGTGATAATTTTATTGCCTATAAACCTATGATGAACTGTTATAACAAAATTTAAGATTTGCAAGGTATGGAAGAACAAAGTGCACTGGCTAAACTTAATCTCAAATATCAGATCAATTATCTAACATGGATTACAGACTGAATCATACTAACATACAGCTGGGTTATTTCTACTGATGAAGTAAGACTCATAGAAAGCTTGCATAAATATTTTTATTGGATAAAAACAGAAGTGCACTATCTATAAGAGATCAATAGTTATATTGATACTCAGGAATAAATGCCGAAAGATTGTAAGGCCAGACATGCACCATTATTTCAGTACTAAATATTTATTTTCCTGAATTTAAATGGATCCCTCACCAAATATATATATATTTGTGGAGAAATTCTTATAGATCAGAGGTCCCCAACCTTTTGGGCACTAGGGACCAGTTACATGAAGTGTTTTTTCTACAGACTGGAGGGGGCGTGGTTTTGTGCACTGCCTGCATCCTGTGGATGGGGCTTTCCTTGTTTGTGCGGAATGGTTGCTGGCATGCCATTACCCGGTACTGGTCCACAGACCAGGGGTTGGGGACCCCTGTTATAGATTGTGAGATTTAATCTTTAATAAAACCAAAATAAAATATTTGGAGAAGCTCTTGTTGGAACAGTCAGAAATGTATAATTGGTTTAATTATCTTCAAAGAAGTAGTGCAGTTGAAAAGGAAGTACAAGAACAAGATAGAACACTCAAGAAACGTAAACAAATTTCAAAAACTTGCAATATAAAATTTAGCACATTTGTTGGGGATTATTTATAAAATGACTTTGAAGTGTGATTCAAAAACTGAACATATCAATATTGCATGGTGAAAGGGATGCAGAATTTAAACAGGAGGACTGATGTATCATAATAGGAATACCAATAGAAGATAAATATTAAATTAACTGCAAATATTACACCGAGGAAAAAGAAACAATAACAAGATTTTTGGTAATTTATGCTTTAAAAAATTCTGGAGTTCTCAGATTGAATCCTTACTTTCTCATATTTGATGAGAATCATGAAGCTCAAATATTCTAAAAGATAATAGATCAAAAACAAATCTTTTTTTAAACAAGTTTTATTGGTTTTTCAGTTAAAATCTACATATTTAGAAAGCATCGTGATGACTGGGTAATCAGAGATTCAGTAACAGAGTTTTCAGTACATAATTCAGGTTACATTATTGTAACGTAGCGTGGGCGCACAGAGACGGACACTCAGCTGGGTGGTAACTTCTTTATTTAGGTAAGGAATGAAGCTGGGGAAAGGGGGTTACCTGGCGTATCTTTATACCTGCCCAGGTGAATACCAACCAATGGATTCAAACCTGGGCTTCCCGCCAGTGCAGGTGACCAATAGATTTAAACCCTGGCTTCCCGCCAGAGCTGGCCATAGCCCGGGGCTGTCAAACTCGTTCAAACCAGGCTTTCCCGCCAAATGGGGTTATAGCCTGGAGCTGTCCAGCCCCCTGCTGAGCTGACAGCCTGTGTATGCTTTAGCTGCATACACTACAATTATCAAAACATCCTTCTCAATTTCCCCTAACATTTCATACAACCAATTTAAACTAATAAATTTCTAGAGATAGCATGGTCAGTTGAAAACTTTGTCAATTCAATTTCATTGGGATATATCTATGTCCTGTTATTAAAGTTTACCTAATTTTAATTTTAATTATATTATTCAAATTTAGCCTTTAACATCCCAAATAATGCTCACAACCCAAATTTCCCTTATTTCATTACAGTAAAAACTATAGCATCTAACATACACAGTGGCTGATTAGCTATGTTCTACCTAATAAACATTGTCTGTTTCACATCCTAATACATCACACGTTACTGACAGGACCACAGCCTATGTTTATCAATCTAGAACTATTTATACACAACCAGATTCTGTTTTAAATTTTAGCTAAATCTTAATTCTTGAATAGAATAATCAAACATCTTTTAACATCAAACGTGGGATCTATAAACCAAATTTCCATTATGTCAGTGCACAAATTATAATGTGTAAAATAAGCCTAATAAATACATTCTAGTTCCATCTCATAAACATTTTCTATTTTAGATCCTGATAGATCACTGATTACTAAAAGGATAACCTTTAATCGTTCTCTAAGAACTCACTTTTTAAATCTAACTCAGACTTCCTTTTTTTGCCAATCAGGTTTCCAGACCAAGGCCTTTGAATTGCCAGATAGGTCTCACTGCGCTCCAATACATATTATTTGAATTGAAGGAGGCCATCTAGCCATCAGTGGTCCACAAAACCCAAACCATTTATAATCATTATGTTGTTGCCCTGTTAGTTCTAGTCTCTGTATTTGCTCTAAAAACTTTATCTTCAGTTCGGTCTGGATTCCTCTTCCATCTGGGTTCATCTGCTTTAAACAGAGTCTTATCCAATTTTGTAATTAATGCTTGGCTATCCAGGCTTTCAGGAATCTGTCTTTGTTGATTTTCCACGTCCTCTATGTTAGCATCACTATCTTGCACATTAAATGTTCCCATAGTATGTTGTTGGTCCTTAAGGTTATGTGAGTTTCTTGTACTTTTAAAGTTGTCAGTTCTTTGGATAGTTGTTGCTTATGTTCCTCTGTCTCAATAGTAATATCTTCCAATTTTGTTATATTCTGAAGTGTAAATTATTTAGTTGCAGTCTGGGTTTCAATTTGTGGCTAAACTAAAGAATCAAAGACAGTTTCCTGAAAGCCTGGATAGCCAAGAATTAATTACAAAATTGGATAAGACTCTATTTTTTTTATTTAAAAACAAATCTTAAGTATTGACTTTCTACTTTTCTATAATAGTAGTCAAAGCTGTAAGAACTTACATCAATGTCAAAATAAAATCAAGATTGCAACAGAATTCAATTTTACTTCAAACTATTTATGAGCTATAATTCTGCAAATGTACTATCTCCAATGATTTGGTTTCTCTTCAACTTTGTCTTTCAAATATTAGAATTTTATCTGATTCATTATGATAGATTTTTCTTATATTATACAAAAACTCATAACTGTTTATTCTGATGAATTACTTTGACACTGGTTGCCCCCTTAATGAGTGATTTGATTTTAATAAAAATGTAGTGTTTATTATTTTTATATGTATTACTAATTTAATATAATCTACTTGGACACATCTTGTCCAATTTTACATAGCTTAATTTTGTTTAATTTCCTTCTTGTTCCTTTTCCTCTTTTTCTTAGTTGCATTTGGTTGCATTTTGAAATATCTGTTAAAATAAAATTTAAAAAATATACTGTAGGTATGAGAGGGGGGTTATTTTTATTTATATATAGACAATTTATTCATCATTCATATACATTTTCATTTTTAGATATTTATATTAACTGTCTTCATATATTCTTGGTGATTTGTCTAAAGATATAAATTTTTATTAGTTATTTTCTGATGACACTTTTATTTGTTTATTTGTATTCTATCCAGAGTCCCTCTGTGAGTGAGAGGGGCGGTTTCTAAATTTGATAAATAAATAAATATATACCATGTTAAAAATATAAATTAGCTTTAATCTTAGCTTAATGAGATGTAAACTTAAGGAACCAACTCACCCCACTGGGATTGGCCCGCTCCATCCTAGTTCCCTAGTTCTTCTACTCTCTGGACTCAAGTACTTCCCAATATACTTCAGTGATAATCCAATATTCTCAACAGATTTGAAAAGCATATTGAAGGTTGTAGGAGAAATCCATTCAGTAGTAATTTCCATTAGAATGGCAGAAGCACAGCACTAAATAAAATCTTAAACGAATCACTTCATCAATTTGTCAGGAATCATGATGCCACATAAAAGTGAGTTTATGAAAACATTGAACATGGATCATTAGAAGCTTCCAGTCATGCTAATCAAAGAATACCACTTTTGAAAGAGTCAGGGACGGAATTTGCACCATTCAAATGTTTTTATGGAAGACAGTAACTGTAGGAACAATAATGTTGTACTAATAAAATGCAAAACCTATGTTTATATCCTTTTATATGATTTTATCTATTGTTTGACTTAATAACAAGATAGATATTTAATATTCAGAGAACAGTTAAAATTTTAATTGGGATCTTAGCTCTAGCATAACTAGGTCATGCAATTTATCTTATGAAATGTAAAAAAAGAAAAATGCTCATTTACTTGGTACCAATTATTGATCAGACAGTTAATCAATTCTGTTTCACAGCAGACATCTAGTAATGAGCATTTCTAACTTTTACAGAATTAATGGTCTAATGGGGAACATGCTGTGAGCAAATGGTAGTTTGCCAGCAGAGAAGAACAATAAATTGAGTTACTATAAGTAAGTAACTAACAGAAAAGCAAAACTGTCCCTTGATTTTTTTTCTTAATATCATGTCTTCTTTCTATTTTAAGACTGTTATTTCATTCTTTTCAGAGTTTAAAATCAGAAGGGTAATGTGTTTATTTAGTTTTGTAACTGATATTTTTAAAAGGAACCGATATTTTAAAGAGATATTCCAACAATCCCCTTCACTGGATCCTATTACTGAATAAAAGAGTTGTTTTGGCAAAGTGAAAAGGAAATAACTAATTAATAGTTTGGGAATGTATATTTAATTTTTATCACACTAAATAAGTAAGGATGTTGAAAAGAAACTTCCAGGCTCATATATAATTATATAATCATCATAAAGGAAATAAACATCTAAATCTCAAGAATACAAGTTATTTTAGAATGGTCAGGGAATGCTGAGAGATGTCCATTTCTGGAATATACCATTAAGAACTATAACACTTAATCAAAGCAAACAAATAATAAATCCAAACCCCAAACAATTAACAGTTATATCGAAAGAATACTGATCAAGGCCCAACTAAAGAAAAACTAAAGAAAACCAAACAAAGGAAGGTATATTTGTAAATGATTTATAACTTGCTTTAAATTGTATTTAAATTGTATATAAATAAACTATTTATAGTTAATTGTCTTGTTGAGAATACAGGAATGGTTTATACTCTGGTAGATTTATATTGTATGTGGCAAAGGTTTAAATTTGAAATAGGTTAATGGGCACCTGCACTAAGGTGCAGTTCCTCATTTTATATTTTACCTATTTTCTAATCACCATTTTGGTAATAAACTGATATAGAAAACAACTTGATTAACCAATCCAGAATTTTGACTAGAAGAATAAAATTGCAAGTATTGCTTCTTTCCTAATATATCAAAGTAATATTCACACAATTCATTTCATCATTAGCACACCATACTTGAATTCAGGCAATCTTCAGAAGAAAGTAGAGGATGGGGCGCTGGGGGCTGGCGTGCTATGGTCTGTGGGGTTGCAAAGAGTCGGACACAACTTTACAACTGAACAACAAAAACTTGATTAAGCATTTTTAAATCAAATAATTTTAAAAGGCCCTTATTATTTAGACTAAATATTGTCTTATTATTGTTTTCTTTTTTTCTAGCAACTGTTAGATCTCTCAGGAAACACTCAATAAACACGAGAGAGATATTAATGGCTAGTCTTTTCAGGGCCATTCTGTGATATAGTATTCTTAGAACATATTGCTTTTCTGCCTATTTGTTCTTGTATGGTTAGCACTGTGATTTGATTTTTCATTATGTGATCCTATTGATAACTTAGTTCTGGTACCTAATCATGTTTCCAGTCAGATTGCTTGTTTATTTTCTTAACTCATTCCAAAAGCTCTTAAGAATATCTACACTTTGTTTTTATCCTCGACATAGTTCAAACCTGAATGCCCAGTAGATTATCTGAAACAGAACACCCACAATGTATGATGCGGATTTATAATCTAAATTTAGATTTTATATTGGTCGTATAAAAAAAGCTACCACTGTGGGATAATACCATCTTTTGGTACTCACCACCTTTCCTAATGCTTCCATTTCTTAGCATTTAATACATCTCTTAATTTCCTTATAACTTGAAGGAAGATTGTTACAAAAAGCTTTATTTTCCCCTGTTGTTTCTCTTTTGCAAACTCTTTTTCCTTCAGACTGAATGCAAATTAAGATAAATGCAAAATTAGAGCCTTTCCATCTATGCTGCTGCATTTCCTCAATGCAAACACAAACTGCTGCTCTTTTGAACATTGCTGGAAAAGGCCTTATTCTAAAATGTATAGAGCTCTAATCTTCTACACAATTAGGTGCTTGACCCCAATGCCCTCTAATGCAGGAGTGTCAAACTGCCCGCCTGTGGGCTGGACATGTCATCCGGAAGCTGCACCCACCCTGTTGCCGGCAATGGCAAAACAGTCCCAATACGTCTCACAACATCACATGACATTGAGAGTTTGACATGTCTGCTCTAATGGAGGGTTTATAAATGACCAGATACAAATATTTACATTTTTGGTGATGAGTTAATACATACTTTTGATGAAAGAGCTCAGGTGATGCATATATTAAAAAGTAACTATGGGAAAAAATATTTTTTTTTCAAAAAATGCTACTTCTATTATTTGATATTACTGTACCAACTGATAAAAAAATAAAACTTTTTACTTTTTGTTTTGTCTTCAGGAAAACAAATCATTCTAGATAACTACAAATTAGTTACGGAAAAGAAATGCTGAAAAATACTAAGCAGTATTTTAAAAGCAGACATTTCTCTTTTTTTAGTCATTTAAATTCATTTTCTTAATAGCTAGTAAGGACTACAGTAAAACAGTGCCAATTATATTGTATGAGAATTAGGTGCCATCTAGTGGTGGTTTTATATTTTATATTCTTAAAAAACTGACAATTGTGAATATTTAATTAGCATAATTATATAATTTTGTTTCAAAATAAAAAATGCACCACAAAATGTAACACTCCTGTTCAATATTTACTTATAGGGTAAAGGGTACATTTCCCATTCTAACCATTTTCAGGTTTTTTTTTCTTTTATGCCTAGCAATGTTAGCATTTTTTCCATCCTATAATATCTTCATGGACTTTTGTTGAAATTATTAAAAATTTCCCTCTTACATCTGGGTGATGGTTTCAATACATATGCAACAAAGCCTATTCCTTTACAGTAAAAACAAATAAACAAGATAGGTGGTACCTTGCTCAGTAGTAGCAACTGTGAGAGGGATCTCGGAGTCCTAGTGGACAGCCACTAAAATATGAGCCAGCAGTGTGCTGCAGCTGCCAAAAAAGCCAACACAGTGCTAGGCTGCGTTAACAGGGATAGAATCAAGATCACATGAAGTATTAATACCACTTTACAATGCCTTTGTAAGACCACACTTGGAATACTGCATCCAGTTTTGGTCACCATGATGTAAAAAAGATGTTGAGACTCTAGAAAGGGTACAGAGAAGAGCAACAAAGATGATCAGGGAACTGGAGGCTAAAATATAGAAGGAACGGTTGCTGGAATTGGGTAAGTCTAGTCTAATCAAGAGAAGGACAATGATAGCAGTGTTTCAATATCTCAGGGGCTGCCACAAAGAAGAGGGAGTCAAGCTATTCTCCAAAGAAAGACAAGAAGCAACGGATGGAAACTAATCAAAGAGAAAAGCAACCTAGAACTAAGGAGAAATTTTCTGACAGTTAGAACAATTAATCAGTGGAACAACCTGCCTCCAGAAGCTGTGAATGCTCCAACACTGGAAGTTTTTAAGAAGAGACTGGACAGCCATTTGTCTGAAAAGGTATAGTGTTTCCTGCCTGAGCAGGGGGTTGAACTAGATGGCCTCCAAGGTCCCTTCTATTAGTATTGTTGCTGCTGTTGCTATTATTATAAAATATAAAATGATTAGGAAAAAATACATGTCAGCAAAGAATCTTATGCAAGCATATATTTCTTTGCTATTCATCAAAGTTACCTGTTTGTAGCTGTTTCAAGAACTCAATTTAAATTAAGGAACTGGTTCATTAAAGCATTAAAACATTTTTCTATCTTGCATCTGAATTTGAAAAAAGAGGATTTAATTAATAGCAGATAAATGCTATGTTCACTCATGTAATGTTTAAAATGTGTCTTCCTAATCTTTTCCAAAGAGCCTAATGCTGGGAAAGATTGAGGGCAAGAGAAGGGGACGCCAGAGAATGAGGTGGCTGGATGGAGTCACTGAAGCAGTAGGCGGGAGCTTAAATGGACTCCAGAAGATGGTAGAGGACAGGAAGGCCCGGAGGAACATTGTCCATAGGGTCGTGATGGGTCGGATACGACTTCGCAGCTAACAACAACACTATATACATACACAATTGAATCTAGCACTTCAGTTGACAATATTAGTGATGATCTTTGGTAAGATCAGAATTCCTAAGCTAAAGCTGCAGAATTTGGTTTTTGAAATAATTATATTTATTAGACTTAAATTTCTCAAGATTGAGAGATAATTTCTCATAATTCAACTCTTATTTCTACCATCTAAGATTTTAAAGCACTTAAACAAAAATAGTAAGGAAATGATAAGTTTAATTAAACTAATTCAGTTTAAGCACTGCCCAATTTCGGACGGCTCTGGCTGGCTCACAATGTAACAACAACAAAAATACAATATGAATAATTATTGACAAAATAAAGAACAAGAAAAATAAGAACAAAAGAAAATAAAAGAAAGAGAACAAGATGATGGTGTGGCAACAATACCAAAAAGCACATCATATAAGGAAGGATCTAGCCTGATGCTTGGAAGAACAGACAGGTCTTTAAAGCCTTCCAGAATGCCAGGGTAGGAGGTACACAGATTTTCAGAGGAACTTCATTCCAAAGACAGAAAGTATGACAGAGAATGCCTGAAAGATAATGCTCTTGAATTGAAGAGACCTGAAGCTCACCAACCCTGCCACCTCACACTGATGGACAGACACCACTGGAGATAGGTGGTCCCTCAAATAACCAAGCTCCATGACATGCAAATATTTATAAGTCATAAACAGCACTTTGAATCACACCTGAAAGCAAAGTGACAGCCAGTGCAACTCTCAGAGCAAAGGTACCACATGGCCAAGCTATGCCCACCACTCAGAAGCAATGTTGTGTTTGGACCAATGGAACCTTCCAAGTGGTCTTCGAGGTCAGTCCAATGCAGAGCTCTTTGCTTTAGTTGAACCATGATTGACTAGGGCACAGGTCTGCAACCCGCGGCTCCGGAGCCGCATGCGGATTTAATCAAAACAAATCTAAACAAAAATCCCTAATGCTTTAGGTTGAAGATTTAATGTATTCTAAAAAGCAGACAGTAAATTAAGTTATGATGTTATTTTCTGTGTCCACTACAATGCAGTATAAATCCAGACTGTGATTTATAAACCATGATTCATGATTTAGTATGATGTGTGAATATCTCTCTTTGGTTTAATAAATTTATAATTACAATATATAACTGCTTAGCACAATGAACGAGTCTATCCACCTCACATTTTTACATACTGTGTCTATTTACAACTGTAATGCTTTAGAGGTGCTCAGGAGCTTAAAGGTGCTGAAAGTGGTCTTTGCTCTGGTGGTTCAAGTCCTAAAACTGTGTTGCCTCTACCCAATCTATAAGTTCAAAAGCATGTTACATGCAAGTAGGTAAATAGGTACCACTTTGGTGAGAAAATAATGGCAAATAATGGTTGCCAGACCTTCCCTAATACAACATCCAAGTATGAGGTGACATCAGTGGAGGGAGAAGCTCTGGCTCACTGCTGCATAATGCCATTGAACCTTTCTGAGTGTAGAGCTAGTCTGCCCCCTATGGTGCACTCTAAATAGAGCACAAATGTGAACAAAATGGACTAGCAATTCTCGGCAGTAAAAAAACTACTCTGTACTATCACTGTAGTTTCCTGGCATCTCCATACACAAATAAACTCCATACACATCCAGCATATCCATATATTAAATAAATGTAATAGAATACATACTAAGTTAGTAAGTAGAAAATCAGTATAAAATTAATAAGTTAATAAGCAGTTGTTTCCTTAGAGGGATCTGATATAGACCTGTCAGTCAATTTCCCTTGTATTATTAAATAATAGACATAAATACATTAAATAGACCACTCAGAAATAGCTTGTCAAGTCATGAAGATATGTCATAAAGATTCTGTAGTATTCTCAAAGACTGTTCTGCTCATCATCATGGTTTGATTCAATTACACATATAGTCATCAAACATGACTAAAAGTATGTAAGATGTCCTCAATAGGAGTATGCAATCGAAAGATTACAGCATTTCCTTTGTATCGGAGAGCATCTTATAGATATCTTCAAAAAATCCTTTAGTATAAGTCTAAAGGATTTTTTGAAGATATCTATAAGATGCTCTCCGATACAAAGGAAATGCTGTAATCTTTCGATTGCATACTCCTATTGAGGACATCTTACATACGGTACTTTTAGTCATGTTTGACTCAATAGAAAGCAAATTTAACATTTATCTTTGTTAGCTTAATACAGTGCTCCCTAAACCTGAGTAAATTACCTCAAATTAGATAAAAATGTTTTTTGTCTTTGGGTAAAAACACACAAATAGAACAGAACAGAATAATAACTTTATTGTCACTTTAAATGTACATTAATCAATATACATTAAAAATGAGATTTCATTGCAAACAGCTCTCAAAGGGTAACCAACTCCAATATATACTGAATAAACATGACCAAAACAAAAAACTCATTACCCAATCACAACAGGATATTTAAATTGACTTAAAGTTTTACCTACATTGGGTAAAAAAAAGTTTCTGAGTTGTCCCTACCAGATACCCTATTTCATTTTCCCCCAAAAGCTTAGTTTTAAGCAATGTACAAATAGATGAAGTAGCATAAAAACATATGAGGCATAAATATGTTGACTTCATATAACAGAACTTCATAAAAAACACATTTACCTTCCACTCATCCAGAACAGCAATGTACAGTAGTATCTGTGAAGGATTCCATGTGCTAAAGGGACTGAAGAGAAATCTCCAGTAAGCAAATGTACATTATTATTAGGCCACAATTTCTTTTGGGGCCATCATGGATAACCTCCTATAAATTATCAATTCACAAGTAAATCCTAGTGATCCAGTGGGTTGATTCCCATGTAAGAAGTAATAAGATATTACTTCAATCTGTTGAATTCTTCATCTAATACAGACATGTCAAACACAAGGCCCGGGGGCCAGATCCGGCCCGCAAAGTGGTTTCATATGGCCCGCGAAGCCATCCTGGAAACAGTGAGGGAACGGCCCCCACTGCCTTGGCACTGGCCCAGAGACCCTCCTTCCACCAGAGACCCTCAGATCTGTCCCACTCCTGCACAGGCCCCCATAGACACCCTTGATGCGAACGATGTAGAGCTGGCCACGCCCACCCAGTAGGCCATACGCACTCTAGCCACGCCCACCCAGTAGGCCACGCCCACCCTGGCCATACCCACTCGCCCCCCTGAGGGCAACTGCAATGCTGATGTGGCCCTCAATGAAATTGAGTTTGACACCCCTGATCTAATACATAGGGCACCCATTCAACAGTTGAACATAACGTAAGTTAGTTTTGTAATTATAGGTAAAGGTAAAGGTTCCCCCGCACATGTGTGCTAGTCGTTTCCAACTCTAGGGGCTGGTGCTCATCTCCATTTCAAAGCCGAAGATCCAGCGCTTGTCTGAGGACATCTCCGTGGTCATGTGGCTGGCATGACTAGACACCAAAGGCACACAGAATGCTGTTACCTTCCCACCATAGTGGTCCCTATTTTTCTACTTGCATTTTTACGTGCTTTTGAACTGTTAGGTTGGCAGAAGCTGGGACGAGTAACAGGCGCTCACTCCGTTACGCGGCACTCGGGATTCGACCCGCCAAAGTGCCGACCTTCTGATCGACAAGCTCAGCGTCCTAACCCACTGAACCACCGCGTAATGTAATTATGCATGCTTGTAAATATATATTAGAAAACACTAATCTTTAATATGAAATTTTATTTATTATGTGAAAAAATGGTAAATTATAGTATATGTATCTTATAACAAGGGACGTGGTGGCTCATATATATATATAAAGTAGTATGTTATTTTTATGTTTCTTTACTCTTGCTCTCCTTTATTTTTCTCATTGTTTTATCTATTCCTTAAGAAATGTAAAGGTGTGAGGTGGTTCATATGGAAAAATATTTTTAAATGTAATTAATTTTTGAGAAAATCTTAACCAGTAGGAATACCTAGAATTTGGTGGGAGAAACAAACTAAAGTAAGGACTGTAACAAGATCTATGATAAGGCAACCAGAACGATTGGATAGAAAAGAATTGATGTGATTATTTTTATGAATATTGGGAAAATTATATATTTAATTTTTATCAATCAAAACAATAAGAATTGTATTAATTCCATGTTTGCAAAAGAGGATATTTTGGGAAAAGAGGAAATCAACTAAAACCATTATGTGAATTATGGATTATAGAAATCAATTGTTAATGACTGTTTTACAATTGTAACCCAGACAACACAATGTTCACCAATTATTTAAGTGATTTATGTTTTTTTAAAAAAAAATCAATAAAATATATTACAGAAAAAGAAGAAAACAACAAGTCACTACACCCTTCCTGGACCTCCTGATCAGCAGATATCACAATGGCAAATTAGAAATGCAGTCTACAGAAAACCACCCATTACCAAAGCAACAATCTCCCACAAGAGAAGCTGTGTAAGGACACTGCAGCAATCCAGAACAGCGGAAAAAGGAAACGGAGCATCTATACAATACATTCCAACAAAATGGATACGATGCAACCTCATCAAAAAGTCCTTGACCACTCAACCTAATACAGCACAACCAACACAAACCCTAAAAAGAATTACACTACCATACATCTAGAATATCTCAGAAACTGCAAACAGACTGCTACAACTACATGAAATCAGCATAGCACACAAGCCAAGTAAAGCTCTTCAAAATATCCTAAGAAATCAGAACACCCAGCAACCCCAGAAGAAAAAACAGGAGTCATCTACAACATATAATGTAAGAACTGCAACAACCACTATATAGGACAAAAGGCAGAAGACTGGCAGAACGCATCCATGAACATCAACTGGCAGTCAAAAGGCATGACAAAAAATCTTTAATTTCACAACATATAGACATATTTAACCAGTTTCGATTGGGAAAATGTGACAATCCTAAACCAGGCCAAATCCAAAAATGCCAGGAATTTCTAGAAGCTTGGCTCTCTGACAAATCAGCCATCAACAGACACATAGAGATTAACAACATCTATAGACTATAGTATGCAAAAGAGACAATCAACCAGCCCCAAAGAGAAAAAGACTCCAGCACCTCTCCACCAGTAATCACCACACAGATCAGCATAGCTTAGCTCCAAGGTCAATTTCAGACCAACAATCAAATAAGCAAACAAGAAAAGGCCAAACAAGAAAAGGCCAAAGAGCCATTAGTAAACAGCCCAACCAAAGAATCCCTAAGACTTGCCCCACCCACACAGACAGACAAGACACCAAAATATAAACTGATAGCACTGATGATGTTACCTAGTTTGGGTAATGCAAAGTCTGCAAGAAAATAAACGAGCTCAGAGAGCACCAAGGACCCTTCATACAAAAATGAATTTGCTTGTTTATTGAAGCCTGATATATTGGGACAATTTATTTCAGAATTCCTGGTGAGCATGGCTGATTGATATGCTGTTGGCTGATAGTTCTGAGAAACTCAATCTACCTGGTTGGTACCAATTTGCAAAAGGCTGTGCTAATATTATAAAAAAATATATATTTGGCTTGATTTAGCAGTTTACATAATCTGCCTCAAGTAGACCATAACAATTTTATACTGATGAAGTTATCACCATAAGTCATTTATCTATTGCTGTCTGAAGAAATCTATTTAGCTAAACATACAGGAATCCTCACTACTTTGCACATTGTGATCTAGAATATTTCAAGTTCAAGGTTCTAGAACACTGCCTTACTTGTTTGGAGGGGAAAGTAATGCTTCCTGTTTAAACGCACATCAAAACTTTGATAAGTTTTTCCCCCTTTTAACTACTACATTTCACAATTCACCTTTGATTAAAGTAGCAGGCTAGAAACCAGGACACCTGGAGTTCTAGTCCAGCGTTAAGCACAAGGTCAAATGGATGACTGTGGGCTAGTCATTCCCTCTCAGCCCTAGAAAGCAGGCAATGGCAAACCACTTCTGAAATCTTGCCAAGGGAATTGCATGGACATGCCTAGGCAGTCTCTAAGAGTTGGATTCAGTTAAAGAAAATCAAATATCACACATATGCATAACTTGTATCTACTAATTTTCAAAACAGATTTCTGTTAGTAATTATGATGTAAAACAGACATTACTCAGTAAGTTTAAATCTTTTTTGCAGACATCAATATCAGTACTTTTTGCTGACATCAATATCAATAACTTACATAAATGTTTTTATAGCAAGGGGAAAAATTAAACATGAATTGTTGCAAGATGTCAAAGAGAGAGATAAGGTTAGGATATTATTTAAAATTGTATTTTGCTGCTGTTTGGTATGGATAAAAGACTGGCTCACTTTGAAAAATAGGAGGTTACTGGATAGGAAAGGATATGGTTTGAGATTTGGGTGGCATGACAAATCGAAGGTTAACAGATTTTCATGCTGTACTGAAGGTTGGAATAGATATAAACTGAGATTGGCTTCCAAAATTACTCTATTATTGCCATCCCAATAAACTTTTCAGAGGAAAAATGATATCTACACAAAGCTGGTTGACTTAAGGAGATTTATTAATTTTTTCAAGGAGACTTTAAATCAGGGAACCACTGGAAAAGAAGGGTTTTAACTGTCAATGGTTTATGTTCAACTGTTAGAAAGATGTAACTGAGATAAGAACTTTGGTTTTACAAATGAGAAAACTGAATGTGAATGGATTTGTATACTAACGATGGAACATCATTTTGCCAAGATGCATAAACATTTATTGAATATATAAGATCAGTAAGTTAAAGATTTTATTACTAAATGGGCAATTTCTTTTGCACAAATTATGCTAAATCAGTGGCAGATTATATGGAAGGAATTAAAATTCACTTTGAGTTATAATTTAAAGAGACTTTTTACAAGATAATTATGTTATTTAACACCTAATAGATTATCAAAGAAGTATAACTGGAATGTTAAACATATGTTAGAGATGTAACATCTCTGAAGGCACTTTTTATCACCTTTGTCGGCTAATAGTTATTGGGATCAGATTTGGTGGCTAATATTTATTGGGATCAGATATGTACGAGAATTCTTAGAGTAAATGTATCACTGAACTGGAGGTTTTTCTTTTAGGTTTGATGGGTAAGCACATGGAAAAAATATGGGACTTTGTTTTTATATACAGTAAGATAATATCACAACCATGCCAGGGTTGAGCCAGTCAACTCTTCCTCATCTAGAGTCCTTAGTTTCCAGACGTTTAGATATTATTATTAATAATTTCTTATAAATAAAAGGTAGTTTTCTTGTGAGTAGATATCTACAGAATTGGATTACAAAGCTAACACCTCACTGAAATTTAAATCTATCTGTGGTTTCAGAGAATGAATTAATCTCTTAATACTATTATCAGTGACTTGCATGGGTGTCATTCTCTACCTCCTGCTAATTTTCATTTTAATTAAGAATTACACTAGTCATTAGAGCAGCATCGTTGCATGCTGGAATGGATACCTGACTTCCAGTCACTTGGACATCTTCAACTACTGGAATCATTTGCAGGTGTCTAACCTTTAGTCAGTTTTAGCCGAGGAAATTTAGTATCACTACTTATTTAGTTTTATATTAATTAACATTACAATCAAATATGTTGAAGTGCATGATGAATTTCAACAAAAGAAGAATAGAGTCACCTCACATATGGGAGATGTTGAAATAAGTGAAGTAATTAAGAATTAACACTATTTAAAACTTAATAGGGTATACAATGTAGTTGAAAGAAGTGCTTTACAAGCTATGAATATAACAATGTATCTATCACATTAAAACAGTAATGTTCTTTGGAATAGTAGACAGTCACTTGTCTGAGATGGTATAGGTTCTCCTACTTGAGCAGGGGGCTGGACCAGAAGACCTCCAAGATCCCTTCCAGCTCTATTCCTATTCTATTCTATTCTATTCTATTCTATTCTATTCTATTCTATTCTATTCTATTCTATTCTATTCTATTCTATTCTATTCTATTCTATTCCTATTCTATTCCACTTAAACATGGCTGCTTTGAAGGTTATTCCTATTTTGCAAAGGCAATATTTCTGGAGGGATTACCAATGAAACAATTATGCAAGCACAAACACAAATACACAGCCAACAACAGTCTCTAAAGCAGCTTTACCACCCTTCTGAATTTTATGACAACTTTAATGCTTCAAGATGTAGTGCATAATTCATATGAACAAAAACTGTGAAGTGCTTCTTTTGAATGCTTTGCAAATCCTTACTAATTAATTCCCTCTTGGATTGCCACATTGTTTTTTTCTTTCTCAATTAGTAATATTGTTAACAAATATTTGGATGGATTACCAATAAATGTAATAATGAATATTTGAAAGCACCATATTTTCCAATTTAAAATGATTGAATTACAAAGACCTTCTGAAAAAAAAATCATTAGATGCCATTGAGTCAGTGTTGACTTTTAGCGACTACCTAAATTTTCTCCATGATGATCTGTCCCTAATTTGGTCTTTCAATGTTGCCTCCACTGATTCTGTAACAAGGAGAATTTAGCTTGCTAGTAAAGGTTTCTCACATTACTAAATAGCTCCTAAGCAGCAATGAGCAAAAATATATTACAATTCAACAAGAAATCTTACTTTAAAATATACAAATAAAAAACCCTTTTTCAAGACCAGACACACAATTTTCTATTACTTTCAGATTTCCAGTCTACTAGTGTTAACTGCTGAATTTCTGAATATCTTTGTATGTGTATTTAAAATGTTACCTAATCTAGACTGAAGGTTTGATAAAACACATTCCAGGATTATTCTTGAAAGAAAGAGAAGTTTCTTTATGAAAAGGCTAACTGACTGAACTAACAACAACAGTAATAACAATATAGTTGCTGGTGATTATGTAACATCAAGTTGGTGCTGACTCAGTGACCACATAGGATTTCCCAGAATGATCCAGGAGCCCAATATAGTCTTCTAAAACACACTCATTGCCATGGCAATTGATTTCATCTACCTTGTTGCTGGTTGTCCTTTTGTTTCGGTCCACTTTTTCCATCATCAGATCCTTCTCCAAAGAGCTAAGTCTTTGCATTAGGTTCACAGTAGGACAATTTGTGCCTGGTCATTTGTGTCTAAAATGACAATTCTGAGTTGATTTGCTTGATGATCCATTTGTTTGTTTTCTTGGCTGCTCATGGTATTGTTAGGAATAGTAGAGACAGCACAAGAAATAGTTTTAAGGACAGCAGGAAGATCTGCTATTAGGGCAACGATGAAATAAGCAGGACTTAAGCCTTGACAAAGAATATAGCTTGAAAATGTCTCAGACAAGCACCTTCCTAGTTTGCAGGAAGACAAAATGAAAGAGAGGGGAAGCACATTCAGACCTGCAAGATTCTGTCATTACAGCTATTAAAATAAAAGTAGACTTCTCATTCTGGTCTATCTTTTAGGGTTAGCAGCAATCTTTTTCAACAGCAATGCTCAATAATCTTGCTATCTAACTTCAAAGTCCATCTTTCTTTTTCATAGAATATCGTTGTTAGCATTATTTTGATCTTTATAGGTATAGACACATCCAGGCATCTGGATTTCTTTTCCAAGGCCTTCATGATTTCTACTACCACTTGACTTTTCAATGGATTTTAATACCATTTATAGTGTTATTTCAAGAGGCACTGATTGCTTCCTGATGGCGCCTCAGGGCTCAGCAGACTTTTCTGGCACTGCACGCAAGGGTACAGTTATACAGCATTTCTTTATATGTGAGGAAATTTTAAATTCTGGCTAGCCTTGACAGCAAAGCACAGAAAAGAAAGACAGATCAACCAATCAGTATGCAGGATGCACACCTCTACAGAACGCATAGTTGGGATTTGGGATGTGTTTGCACTGTCCTGTCTGCAGCCTTCTGCTATTTCCACTTACCCATCAACCCCTTTGCAGCATAGGTATGTGGGCAACTCTAAATCAGCCTTTAGTCAATTCTCATTTGGACTACTGCAATGAACTGTAGCTGGGTTGGTCTTGAAGATCACTCAAAAGCTGCAACTGGTCCATAATACAGCAGTTCATGTACTTAAGGACCTGTATCATTTTAGGATTTGTGACACTATTACTTCAAAAGTGCACTATTATTTGGTTCCCAAGTTCAATTCAAGGAGTTAGCAACTTTTAATGCCCTTTATGGATCAGAACATTGTCTGCTCTCAACTGTTACTGCCTACTCAGTTAGATCAGGAAGAGTGGGTCCTTCTGCTCTTAAACCATTATCATTTGCAAATGTAACCCAACTTCTCTAGAACAGCATCCCCCTAGAGATTTCACACTATTAGGATCAGGAAATCTATTAAAATCCTAACAGTCTTGTTAACATAGTGTAGAAATTTAAGAATTAGTTGGTGTCTGTAATGGTCAATTGAAATAAATAACAAATAAATAATCTGCAATTTTAATTCCTACTTGTTGACTAAGGGGCTATTATATAAGCTACTGCTGTAAGCATATTGTATGCAAAAACTGATCTGGTTAATAAAAGTGATATGCACTTTTTGGTTATATTTTATACTTAAAAGTATACTTATTCTTCTGATCTTGTCAGGTACTAGGCATGCAATTCAGTTTCCTGAGGTTAAGTTCCACTCATCTAGATGAAACTTATTTCTGTGTTGATATGCAGAGAATTGCAATGCCTTACTTTTTTGAGCAGGGCAGATTTACTTCTAACTTCTATTCACATTTCATACAACACTACATCACTATTTTCATGGTGTAAATGTATGTGCCCCCCCACCGAAAAAAAGCTGTGTATTGCATAGGAAGTGAATCTGATAAGAAATAGGAGGAAGATGACAGTAAATTAAAGAGAATGTATTTGCAACTACAGAGGAAAATGGAAATCTGAGAACAGGGAGATATGCTTCCGTGCTAGAACTGTTAAGCAAACACATAGCTAAACATTATGTCTTTAATTATAGACTTAAGTTGGGTGCTGTATGCACAGCATCCTGCTTACAGAATATCCATTTATCAATTAGACTGAAAACACTCTAAACATATGCTTTGATTAAACAAAACTCAGTCTTAGACTATTACAAGTAATCTCAGGTAGAATAAACGAGGTTATTTTTTTTTACTAATAATATAGAACCTAGGATGATTATGTAAGATAGCATTTCTCCAGGCAACAAAAGTCATTTTAATCAGTTGTCTGCCACAATAGAATTCTCTCTCCAAACAGTGACACATAGTTTGCAGATGATCTCTTTTTTTGTGTACAGTGAAGTTATTTTATCTATATGTAATTTTTAGCAAAAGAGAACAAGAGACCTCTGGTGGTCTAACGTAATATTGGTGCCTACAAATATTCTCTTATCTTATAAAAATGGGTAAATAGCATACTGTGGATATTTTTTGCATTTTTATTGATTTATTTGATGTATTCATACTGAGAAGCATATTCCCTGATATCGTATTCATATTCCCTAATTTGGGAAGAGTAAAAATCTATTAAGTAAACGAATACATAGCATAGCTTATCAAAACCTTAATGTGCTGGCAATTTTTCTATAATCTGCAGACTAACAAAGTGATTCTTTTGAAATACTTTCCCTTTTTGAAAACTAAGGCAGTATATATAAATACAAAGTGTTCCTCCCAAATAAGTACTAAATAAAATAAAGGTAGGAAATAAAAAATAAAGGGAAAATTAAATATAATTTCCAACACTATTCAGTATCTTTTTACCAACTTTGATGTTACCATGTCTATATCCAAATTTATACATTGCTTTATTCATTCCTTGGGATTTCATCAACCTCACCTATCCAAACCTTTTTCAGTCTTCCCCTTTCTTTCAATTGATGGACTTTTTTCTTTACATATTTGTTTTCCAGTTTTAATCTTGTTCATTTTCTTTATCTGACCAAACCACTTCAACTGACTTCTTTCATACCAGTTATTCACTTTGAATTTAATCAGCATACGTTCATCAGCCATTCATTCTTGATCCTACAGTATTTCTTATTTTACTACATGTTTTCTAATCAACAAATTTCAACTGTAATCATCTTTTTTTAATTCTGACAATTTTAAAAAATAAATTTTCCTCTTCATGGATCAAGGCAGTCGAGTCCAACCTTGCCAAACTAGGTTTTTCATCCGCCTCAATTCTCAAATTGGACTATGACCAAGCAAAACAAACCTTACGTCAAAGGGTAGAGAACATCGAGAGCCAAGCGGACTTAGGTTTAGCTCCATTGTTTCTGGCTCCAGACTCTATTAGATACGTGGTTACACCTGCCAGGTATCTAAGTCAGTTGGAGTCAGTAAACCACCAGAAAGCATTCTCGCTTGCACGGTGCCATGCGTTTCCATCGGCTGTCCTGTACGGCACGTACAACAAGACACCACTGTCTGAAAGATTCTGCCCCTGTGGCTCAGGAGAGGTGGAGACCATTGGACACATACTCCTTCAATGATCCTTCTACAGAGCCATTCGGAAAAAACTATGTCCTCCCCATTACTGATAGGCATCCTGGTCGTTTGGAAAATATTTATTTACAGTGGCTGCTTAAGGACGAGCAGGCAGAGATCAAAGCGCAGGTGGCCAGACTCTCTGCCGCAGCATTGGGGATTTGCCAGAAACACATAATAATCATTGTAGATCTTTTTAATAACCTTTTACAATTGATTTTATTATGTGTTTTACCCAGTTTTAGACTATACTCATTGTATTTTTATTGTCAGGTCAGTGTGATTCAGTTTTTTGAAGTTAGCTTGTTTTTGATATACTGCTTGTAAAACTAGCCAGACCTTGGTCGCCCATTGATTGCACCATGGATTGTGATGTATTGCTATGTCCTCTTGTGATGGTTTTGTTTAGTTTTGTTTTATTTGGATGTTTGATTTATGTGTGGCCTTTGGCTGTAATAAACAAATAGTAAATTCTGACAAAATGAATATTCGTATCAGTATAATGAAGTAGAAAGTAGATTTTCCTACTTTCAAAATCATGTAATGGTACATAAATATCTACTACAGGACTTTTTGAATGTCCATCAGTTTTTTGATGCCATAGCTGAGCCATGAATCTAACCTATTTTAGATTCAACTTTTAAAAAATGTTCTTGGTGCAAAATTCTATAATTCTGATTATAACCTTATGGCAAGCAAGATAATTAGATATCTCTTGGTTTATGTTTTTTTAATCATAAAAGCTTTAAAAGGGAGAAGTGTAAGTTTATCAGTAACAAGAGAAATCAGACATTAAAATGGTTGCTAAAGCTATGGAAATAATTATTTCAAACATGGACCATTAGTTTCTGACCAGCTTTCATAAAATACAGGAAAGTGATTTCAGCAATATATAGAAGAATGTGGTGGAGCAAGCAAAAAATGAGCAGAGAAAGAATGAAGCACAGGCAAGACACTTACAGACTATACTTAGCTGCTAAATTGAAGAATACCGCATTACTGACATACCAGTAGCATTGCTAACATAAACAATAATAACCAAGTCATTCTTTCACATGGCAGTGAATATTTAGTGGCCATTAAAGTATACGTTATTAGACAACTGGCATATCCGCCAAACTGAATCACTAAAGATGTTATACCGAAACCAGGTATGTAAATTTCAAGTGCATTTGTAAACTAAAGTCCTAGAAGAACAATCATTACAAAATTGAAGATACTAAAAATGCATCATTGAATGTGGCAGAGAGATTCTTATTATGTTTTTGGAGTATTGTAGCAAGTGCTAGATAAATTGATAAAAAGAAAAAAAAGTTGAAAATTAAAAGTCCTGTGTCATGGATCTCATCTTCAAATCGTTAAAGTAACCATGGATTGTTTATTTTTCAGTCTCCTCCAGCTGTTTTATAAGCTGTTTCCATTGAGGGCCTAAAAGCACATATTTACCTAAGTCATATAATAAATGAGAATACCATAAAAATGCAGAGCAATGCAAAATCTGTCTAGTCCTTATTTTTCAGAATACTGTGTGAATAGGTGCACAGTTCTAACTTCCTACCTTAACTTCAGTCCAATAAAGCCTCTTTGCATTATTTTCATATTTCCTATACATTATCTTTGGTATTATTAACAAATTATATAGACACAAGCAGTGGTGGGATTCAGTAGGTTCTCACCGGTTTAGTAGAAATGGTAGCTAATATTTTGTTGACCAGTGAAGTGGCTGAAGCCCTAGTCCTTTTTCACAAGGCCTAGAATGGACCGCTGAAAGTGCATGGACGCCATTTCCAGAAGTTCATTCTGAGCCTCGGAGGCCTGGGGGAGGCCTCTCAGGCCCATAATGGCCCACCAGAAGTGCATGGATACCGCTTCCGGAAGTCTGTTCTGAGCATTGGAGGCCCAGGGGAGGCCTCCCATGCCCAGAACGGACTGCCAGGAGGGCGTGGATGCCACTTCCGGAAGTCCATTCTGAGCCTCCCAGGCCATGCAGAGAACCGGTTGTTCTGGTATTTGAATCCCACCACTAGACAGAAGTACATATATAAATCCATAGCCATGTTAAGAGTAATGATCATATACAAAGGTTAGCTGCCATGTACATAGATATCAATATTTAAAAAGATTCTTTACTATCCACATAAAACAATGGGAATACCATTTTTCTCAGTTTTACAATTTCCTTCAAAAACATTTTTTAAAATAGATATAATGACTGGATACACAATTTATGATTTTATAGCTTATTTATGATTGAACTCTAGTCAACTCAATTTTTACCTGAGTAAAAATTAAGCAGATTTAATCAATCTTCCCACTACACAGTTTTATCCTGTTTGTCTTCCCTTTATGTTCCCAGAGGGTTATCCATAGAGTTGTATCCTAATTAAGAATGTCTAGTACTAAATAAGTCAGAATATTTTTTTAATGTAGCAAAATGAATATGAGTGAGACAAAATTCTAAAATTTATATAGAACTGAGTTTATTTTATTAGGCCACAAAGCAACATGGACAAGTAATCTGATGTTGGCAATACTAAATGAAATCAATTTCTGGAAAATGAGCCATGTTGAATACATGCTTCTTTCTGGCAAATCTAACTGGTACAAATGAAGAAAATAAATGTTCACTATATCATAATTTTGCCCTAAATTTTCTGCAGATAATTCTGGGAATGTAAAGTCTTAATTCAACAGCATTCAATGATAAAGCTGGAACTCTAGTATTTCTATCATTTGTGTTCTTTTTAAGAACACATTTACTTTGGTTTCAGAATCTGTGCTTTCAGATTTACTTTTGTCAGTTATGTGTTTATGGTTTAGCTAATGCCATCCAGAAAAGTGCATATCACTGAGATTACTTAGTGGAAAAACAGATCATTCCTCTGAAAGCCTTTATAACTGCAGGGCAAATTTGAGAAAACCTATGAAATTCTATGCTACAGCTGGTTTTATTATGTATACAACCTATGCACTCCATTTAGTAGATATGAATGACTGTCCAAATCACTTACAGAAAATGTGCATCACTCTAATAATTCTGATCCTGGATTAAATAATATACCTATTTGTAAGTGTCATCAAGGTGGGTCCAATACTGGCAACTGTATGAACAAGTGCTCACAATTTCAATCTGATCATTGGAACAAATCCTTATTTCTTCCAAAGATACCCTTATAATAATCTTGATCCCAACCCTATAGTTAGGCTTATAGCTAAAGAAACCTTACTGCATATTAAAAAGCAGCAAAAAGTATAGTTTTCCCAATACCTAAAAGGTAGCAACTAAGGCAGTTGATCTCATTACTCTTTAAAGATGGACGTGTGTGTATATATGTATATGTATATATATATATATATATATATATATATATATATATATATATATATATATATATATATATATATATGCAAATTATTCAAATTGCTAATAAAGAATTTGGGAGGCTAAGATGATCATTTCGAACTCATTTATGTTCTCATCAGTTAGTCATACCCTTTATCTGAGATTCGAACCCGGGCTGATTGTATATCAGGCAGTGTTTTAACCTCCTGAGCCACGGGGTTCTTTCAAAAAGCTTGTCAAGGCTTTTTGAAAGAACCCCGTGGCTAAGGAGGTTAAAACACTGCCTGATATACAATCAGCCCGGGTTCGAATCTCAGATAAAGGGTATGACTAACTGATGAGAACATAAATGAGTTCGAAATGATCATCTTAGCCTCCCAAATTCTTTATTAGCAATTTGAATAATATATAGGTAAAGGTTCCCCCGCACATGCATGCTAGTAGTTTCCAACTATAGGGGTCGGTGCTCATCTCCGTTTCAAAGCCAAAGAGTCAGCGCTTGTTCGAGGACGTCTCCGTGGTCATGTGGCCGGCATGACTAGACACCAAAGGCGCACGGAACACTGTTACCTTCCCACCGTAGTGGTCCCTATTTTTCTACTTGCATTTTTATGTGCTTTCGAACTGCTAGGTTGGCAGAAGCTGGGACGAGTAACAGGCACTCACTCTGTTACGCGGTACTCGGGATTCGACCCGCCAAACTGCCGACCTTATTCTATGTCTTTTAAAAGTTAAAGAGCCAGTTCGCTTTAGTAGTTAAGGCAGTATGCTAGAAATCAGGAGACTGTGACTTTTAGGCATGAAAGCTTGCTTTGGTGACCTTGGCCAATCACTCTCTCAGTCCAATTCATCTCACAGGATTGTTTTGTGGAGAAAATAGGAAGGGGAAAGAGTATTAGATATGCTCACTACTTTGAATTGTTTATAAAAATAATAAAGGCAGAATATTAAATAAATAAATACTGTTAGCTCTACTGGACGCTTTAGTTATTAAAATCATGTCTTCTTTATTCTAGGAAAGAAAACTTAATAGTATTATTTTAAGATTTCAGATGAAACTTTTGCCTGTGGCTGAATAGCTTTGGTAGACACTATTTTTCCCCATTAACCTGAGTTATGAGATCAAGAATATTATGCCTCAAATTTATAATAATTTTGTGCAACCTTTGGGTAGTGGACCACATATCTTTATCTTCCCAAAGAGTTATCATCATTGCACAACTAGAAATGATATAGGAACTAAATAAAGAGCTGTCGGGGGGAGGTGCCACTTCTAAAAAAAGAAAAAAAGAGAAGCCCAGTAATTATAAATTACTGGTTACTGATCTCTAGATATATATATTAGAGCAGGTAATAAATCAGGCTAGTATATGTACACTGTAGATAGTTACTAATGATCTTTCACAGGGTAACTATTCCAGTGGGCAGAGGAAGCACTGTGAATATAATTCACCTTGATTTCAGCAAATCTTTCCCATACAACATTCTCACTGATGAGCTGTTAAGTTGTATGGTACCACAAATGGCTAGCTAACTGCTCTAAGAGTTAGCTACTGCTTTATATCAATCCATCTTGAGATAAGTGTTATTTAATATTTGTATTAATGATATGGATAATTACACTGATGGGCACATTATCAGATTTGAGGATGATAATATTGGGAGGCCTGGTCAACTTCCAGAATGACAAAACTAAACTAGTCTAACCTGGACAAGTTGGCAGACTGGACAGACAAAAAGGATGTCTTAACAAGGAAAGATGTAAGGTATTACATTTAGGGAGAAACAACATGTAGAACACACATATAAGGGGAATTATGATATGGAAATACTACATTATTAAAGGGATTGACAATAAGCTGAATATAAACCAGCAGTGTGAGAAGCTGTCAAAAGAGCTAATTCAGTTTGGGGTTCCATCAGAAGTGACATTATATCAAACACACATGAAGTCATTATTCCTTTCTATTTGGAATTGGTGAATCCACACACCTTAAGTACTGGGGCACCATATTTCCAGATGGGTATTTACAAGTTTGAGAAATTTCAGAACAGGCCAACAAAGATGATACAGGAATTTGAAGACATATGCTTTAGGTGAAGTTGTTTCTCTATGTCCCATCTTATATCTAACAGAATGAAGACTGGGTTGTTTTCAATTTCTTTCTCATGTTTTTCTCTTTTCTCAACATGGAATAATCTTTTCTGAAACTCTCCATTAATGTTTTATTCATTTTTTCCTCATACCCATGGCCAAACACAATTTCTTTACAGCACAACAGTGGATCAGTCTACCTATAGAGGTGGTAGATTTTACATTTCATCTTTATGCAGTGAGCAATTAAGACCGAGTAGGATAAAACCTGATTGACTTTTTAAAGGATTGAGTTCTGCTGGGGGTGATAATCTACTACTTCTCATGTATTCATATTCAAATAAAATAAATTGACAGCTAAGAGGTTGAAGAAAATAGTATGAATATATACAAAAAGAAAAATTTAGACATGTTAATAAACATACTTATCTAATCAGCTGCTACAAAATGAAGTTACATCAATTCCTTGCTATTCAAACAGCCTTTACACTTACCATCACCTCACCAGATTAGCAGAGCCTTTCTACCCATCCTTAATTTCGCCTCCTAGAATTTGCAAAAATATATTATGTCAATATCTTCTGCTGTTTCATTAAAATTGAATTATAAATTAGCAATTTCTAACACACTTTAACAAACTATCAAAAATGCTAGCTCTTAAAGTATATTATGTTAAAATTTGCAGGTACAACACTATTTTTGAGGTTTACTAAATAAAGGAAATGATTTGATTTAAAGCCATAGACAACACTGATAGAAAACAATGAAGCTAAGGAATAATTTCTAAAAAACTAAATGTAACCAAAACTGTTCAATTATCCAAAGGTTTACTAATAAACTGTTATTTTTTAAATGCATATGAATGGATGGTGTTAGGGTTCTGTATTATTGTTCAAAAAATTATTAGGAATTTATAAGGATCCAAAGAGGTGCCTTCCCAGCCCCATTTTACATTCCAGGTTGTAGGATTCTTGAGTCTCTGCCTCTGCATGCTTGCAAAGAGTAAGCACCCAGAGGCGTTTGACCAGCCAGTTTAGGTTGTGCCAGCTTAGGACTCTAGCCAGCTTTTTCTCTTTGGTACTGAAGAAACTTCATGAGAAAGTGTATTTTTTCATTTAGTATATGACATATCATATATGGACTAGCATTATATATTAACATTTCACATATTAGTAAAACACAAAAAAATATAAATGTTAAAAAGATCTATGTTCAAATACAAATGTCTACTCTAGGCCATCTAACTATTGAAGTGCAGCATTGTTTATATTTAAAAAATCAGATACTGGACCAATATATGCATTCAGCTTATAGCCGGATGACACTATGCCTTAACAAATAAATTTAATTGGCCTTAACAAAAAGATGGAGCTAGTTATTGATGTTTCACTGTGAGGAAAAGTTTGACTAAAAAATAGGGTACTGGAAAGGGGGCAGGGCTTGGTCAGTGGCTTCAAAGCCACCTTTTACTCTGCCCATTGCCACTGGACTTTGGGTCCTTTTGGATCATGACCCATGAAGCAGCTGTTGGGCATCTTTTTGAAGTAGATGCCCAATCACCCCTGTTGCCAATTAAGAATAAATGTTCTTGACTACCTTGCCATTCTGCCTGAGTTGGGGCTGCATGCAAGAGGGTCCTTAGGGAAGCCCTATCCTTCACTGCTTCTTCCCATTTTCCGGTGCTCACATTGGGCTAGGGATGCACCCTTTGCAATATGCATACCTGGAAACCCCTCTCTCCACACACTAATCTTTTCTATCCAAACTAACAGCCACTATCCAGGTCTGCAAACCAAGAGAGGAAAAACACTATGTCTACCCCAGCCCCATCAATGCTTGTCCTTGGCACCTCCCTGCCCTATCCTCCTCCCATGTGCCAACTGTAGTTCCTCTTCTCCCTTGTTCCACCCCCAGAAAACCATGATTTTGCCACAAAAATTCTGTAGGCAAACTCTCCTTTGCCCCTCCAAAAACAATAGAATGATTAGGGATGAAGTGATTAAAAAAGTGGCTGGTAACACTAGCACAATGCTTTCAATGTGGATTAATCTCTTCTTATTCCTTTCTCTCCAATAAATGTAAATACCATTCTTGTTAATTATCCAGTAGTGGGATGAGCATTCCAAAGAGCGGTTAGGAGGCAACCAAAATCACAGTTGCAGTCATGTGGTTTTCTACTTAGTAACTGCTTTGCTTAGTGATTAATTGTGGTCACTAAATGTTATCTGTAATACAACTTTATTTTTCCTCTGGACTCACATGAATTACTGCCTTGAGTTATTTGTAAAAATAATAAAGGTAGGACATGAATAAATAAACAAAAAAAATGATCAGAAGACACACTGTACAAGCTGCCAAGGAAAGAGGAATACTAGGACTACCAGATTTTAAACTGTATTTTAGAGGCGCGGTGGCTCTGTGGATTAATGATGCTGGAGATGGTTTCTGCTCCAGCAGTTTGAGTCCTAGCACTGCATGTCAGGAGAACCTCCCATCACTTGCCTCAGCTAAGCATGTTCTATGTAAGTAGATAAAATAGGTACCACTTCAGTGGGGGGGGGGGTTTCGTGCAGGCAGTCAGATTCCTGCTCTCTGTACTTTCCTGTACAGCCTCTTGACAGTGAAATGCAGGCCGGAGGAGAATCTGGAGTGCCATTGTCAGCTGCAGAGGCATTTCCTGAAGGCCTCTGACGGCAAAATGCAGGCCGGGGAGTGCTGCAGAAAGTGGGCCAGCAAGGCAAGGCAGGTATCAATTCATGGGAAGCCTGGCTGTAACGGTAAGTGGGTGCAGGACGCGTGGGGCAGCTCCACCCCCTGCCCTAGCTAGGGCTTATTTTCGGGGTAGGTATTACTTTCAGGGAAATATGGTATATAGTGCAGTGCTTCAGATTCAAATATCATTTAGCACCCGTTACAATACCTGAAAGCAAGTGCTCTGGGCCTTTTTCAGTATTGCACTTCTTCCTTCTACACCTACAGTATAATTCCACATTAGTTTTAGGGAGCTGCAGATAGGTGCTACTTGTGTGCTCAACCTTGCCAACACTCTTAGGTACTTTCCGCCTTAAAATCCAAAGCATTGCAAGTTCTTACTATCCAGTGCCTTGTAGTAAAAGTATAATATGCATTTAATATAATACAATTAGGATGTTAAAATGAGAAAAACATCACAACAGAATTGTAACTTGACTTATGATAGATCTCTTAATAAAGTTCTTAAAGCTACTGTTATGAAATAATTAATTTGTACTAAAGAAACACACTAAATTGTAAAATTACTGATGCTGAATACTACAATAGGAAAGAGCACAGCTGATACCCAACTATGCATTTGACAGATGCTTGGAGAACACAATTTTCTACCAGTCATCACATAAGTTCATTTGCAAAGCATATTAAAGCATCTGATTTCTACAAGTTGAAAGTGAACAACAGGTAGTGAGTCATTTCCTCTTTGTCCCCCCACCCCATTTTTTTTCTCTAGGACATTCAATATCTTGCAGCTGTTTTGGACAGGATATCAAACTGGATAAACTCCTAGTGTAACTCTGTATAGCAGTTCTTTATTACGTTACTTTCTTAATTTCTGTTGGATTCCTAAATTCTACTTAAAACCTCACACTATTTATTACTTGCCTCTAGGAAATATTTGATGTTATACATTAAAAAAATTCTTCAGTTTGCAATAAATTTAACTTTGAATACCAGTTTTGTAAGAACTATTCACATATAAAGTGTGTGTGTGTGTGTGTGTGTGTGTGTGTGTGATGTAGCGAAGTATTCTTAAGGGAAAGAATTCAACATGGCAAATTTCATATGTACATATGAGGAGGAAACACTAATTAACACTCATGCATGTGAGAAGGAAATATCAATTAACATTTGTAACTTAAAATATATCCTTTTGTTTATGCCATATAATTATGCAAAACTATAATAATGGATACAACAATTTATCATCAAATTATGCATCTGCATACATATTATTGAAATTTTCTACTCCCTGTCAAAACAATTTCTTTCTTTCTTTCTTCCTTTTGCTATTACCCAGAGATATTTTCATAACCATGACATTTTTATCTGATTGAACAATACTATGCAATAATGACTACTAATCATATATTTAATCAGCATTTAAGCTTATAATAATTTGGATGTTTTAAGCCTATGAACTTCATGGGAATTTTCAAATGAGAGATAAGCTGATTGATGTCTGCTTATCTTTTTTTGCACAATGCTGTCACAATTAAATATGCATCCAACTGACTTCCCATTTATTCCTAATATTAGATATATTTTATCCATATACTACTAAAACTGCGATTGCTGTCACTGTTAACTAAGGGCAATTTTTTTGAACCAAGTTAAAAAAACAGGCTGATCTACAAAATGCATCCAAAATCCGGAACCCACAACTCCCATGGAACTGAAATTTGGAAAATGTTATAACACTTTTTATGACATAAACTTTATCATAATACAAAATATCAAATATTTCTTGTGCTGATCTTTAACTCTGCTGCACTGTTCAACATGCACTATTTTTAAGGCAGATCCATCTCTGAATGTATTGCAATTTTTCTAGTGAGGATAGTACATTAGAAGCTTTGTATTTTTTGAAGGCATTATGGAAGCTGGTAAGGAAATATCTCTGAAACAATAACCTAATAGGTCTTTATTTGCTTCCTTTGCTCTTCATTTGTTTGTGCTCATTTTTTATTATCTTTGTAAAACTTTTAATAAAATGTGTGTGTGTGTGAGAGAGAGATCTTTCACAAGAAGTTGGAATTGATTGATTGACCTTTTTCCCCCCAAAAAAACTTGTTCCCTTGCATGCGGTGGCAGCAGATCGCGAAGAAGAAACGGCACGGAGCTGGCAGTTAGGTAAGGAAAGTAAGGCACTTTCTGGGGGGAGCAAGGATTTTTTTCCTTATCTGCCCCGCTTGTTCTGAGGCTGCTTTCCGCTCAACCATGTTGCTCTTGCCAATGGCTGAACTGCCCACTTCAGCACCCTCCCTCCCTGAGCCTCCGGCGCTCCACCTGCTGCTTTAGTAGCTCTGTACACAGAGCTGCAAAGTTCTCTTCTCTGTTAGAGAAGATAACTTCGCAGCTCTGCCTGTAGCCACCAAAGCTGTAGCTGAATGGGCAAGTGAGGGGGGAACCTGCCCCATTTGTCGACGGCCACTTTCAGCCAAGCTGCATTGCAGTGGCACTTGACACAATACGTGAGGCGGCAAACTGCCGTGTCACACTGAAACTGGCCATTTGCTGCCTCCTGCCCAACACTGCTACCATGAGGCCGCAGAACAAGCTGGGCGGCGGTAAGAAACCGGTATACCAGTTCCTTACCTCCACCCAGCTTCTTCTGGGGACTCAAGGCAGCGGCATTGGATGCAACGCGCGAGGCGGCAAATAGCCGTGGCCGGCAGTAAACAGCCACCTTGCGCTGAAACTGGCCACTTGCTACCTCACGCATTGTGTCCAATGCCATTCCCATGAGGCTGCAGAACAAGCTGGGAGGAGGTAAGGAACTGGTATATCAGATCCCCCCTCCCCTGCTGTTGGAGGGTTGGGCCGGTATTCGCAGCAGGCTATGGAGCCCCAGAGGGGCTGGTGGGCTGTGGCTACTGATGGACACAGTTGGCCTCCATCCGCTTGCTCTGTGTGTGGGCCGATGGTGTCATGCAGCAGCTGCCCTGGCCCCTGCCTCACGGCAATGCCAGCCCTGCCCTGCCTCCTGCCTCGCCTCACCCTGCAGGACGAGTCTCCTGCCCACCATCCCACCCACAAGAGGCCCCCTGGATCTCCCCAAACCCTGCCCAGCCCCCTTATGCGTTCCTCCCCACAAGCAACATTGAGGTGGCCATGCCCATCCTGGCCACGCCCACCCAGTCTGCCATGACCACTGCAGCCATGTCCACCCAGCAGGCCATGCCCATCCAGCACCCAACGATAAATAAGTGGGGTCTGGGTTGCAGTTTGGGCACTCAGTCTCTAAAAGGTTCACTATCACTGACCTAGTTGAACATCATTTACATATGAGTCAGCAGTATGCTGCAGAGATGGGTGGCATAGAAATTTAATAAATAAATAAAGTACTTGTTAAGTGACTTGAACCCAATTTCATTACCTTTTTTCCATGGTTATTAAGCAAATAACAGATTGTTAAGTGAATCCCATGATCAATAAAAAATCCTGGCTTCTCCTAGTGACTTTGCTTGTTGGATATGGTTTGGGTAGATTGCAAATAATGAATTGGGAATGCGGTAGCAACTATAAATACATTTCTGCCGCCATGCACCCTATTTTGATCACATGACTGTAGGGATGCTATGACAGTCATAAGTGTGAGAACTTCACATAAGTAACTTTTTCAGTATCATCAAAACTTCAAATAGTCATTAAATGAATTATTGTAAGTTGACTTTTGTGCTTTATTTTGAAATAAGAAATCCATCATCCGTTCATTTTAGCCAAAAGGCAGTTGGTTCATTCCATCTAGCAGAAGAGCCAGCCCTGACTGTTGAACCATGTTAAAATAATGAAGGAGTTTGGGAATCTACATGATATTTAGAAAAAAACAATGCTATATTATTGAGAAAGTTATAGTTTATACTGTATTCCTTTCCTGTGAATATTTTAATTTTGTTGTTGAGGTGGAAGGGTTTTTCAGTGTATTTGTACTGGTAGTTATTTTAACTTTTTCAGTTGAAGACAATATTCTTTAAGGTATATTTGCTGTAAAAGACATAAAGTAAGTATAAAAGACATAAAATAAGTGTCAATGCTGCAAACATTGACAGGTTTTTGCACTGGCAGTATAAGAGGCAGCCTTTTGCGTTAACTGTTTGGCTTTGAATCACTAAAGTGCCGGAGGAATTCAACCCAGATGTTTTGAGAAGATAAGAGCGCGCTTCAGAAGGGAAGTGAAACTTCTTGTGTTAAACTAATTGGTGAATGTGATTCATGATGTGTAATTAAGGGAGAGAGATTCTGTATGTTATGATGGGTTAAGGGGAGGAGAATTCAGATTCTGGCATCCATCCATGAGTGCCGATGCTCCATTCTCATTATTATACACTTTTTTGGAATAAACAATCATGCAGTGTTCTTTGATCTGTCTCATTAATCAGAACCATGACATCAAGTATATAATTAAAATAAAACTTAATTTTTCAAAAACCAAAGAATTCAGATCAAACCTAACCATTTTTTCCAGTATGGTAATCTTTAAATATTTGACTGTTACTTTCTATAATTTTAGCATAGTCTAAAGACTATGCATTGTTATTTGCATTTCTGATTGATTTTTATAAATTTAATAAATAATATTTAGTTGATTAGTTAACTACCTTATAATACCATGATGTCTAATTGACCGGCTATTACCTGCATGTCTTTCTGGAGCTGGAAGAACCATAGGGTTTTACCTTTCCTATTCTCCTTGATCCTCTGTGAGATTATCCATCTGGACTTGCGAGGGTCTAATCCAGACATGTCAAACACAAGGCCCGGGGGCCAGATCCAGCCTGCGAAGTGGTTTCATGCAGCCCGTGAAGCCATCCTGGAAACAGTGAGGGAACGGCCCCCACTGCCTTGGCCCTGGCCCAGAGACCCTCCTTCTGCCAGAGACCCTCAGATCTGTCCCACTCCTGCCCAGGCCCCCATAGACACCCTTGATGCGAACGATGTAGAGCTGGCCATGCCCACCCAGTAGGCCATACGTACTCTAACCACGCACACCCAGTAGGCCATGCCCACCCGGCCCCCTGAGGGCAACAGCAATGCTGATGCGGCCCTCAATGAAATTGAGTTTGACACTCCTGGTCTAATCCATATATCGTACAGATTTTCCTGTATACAATGCCAGGTATTTAGTTGTGCCATTCAATGCATATTTTTGCTGCCTGCATCTTATATCCTGCCACTATGTGTCGGAGTATCTCTGAGGCATCTCCGCATAGTCTGCACCTTGTATCTTATCTAGAGTAGTTAGACCCCCTACTTCTATGGCTCTGATACTTAGCACCTGTTTTTGTGCTCCTATGGTTAATGCTTAAGTGCTCCTTTTATTCTAATCCTTTCCAGTCACTAGTAGGATTTCCCAATATCTGCCACCTCAGCTATTTGTCGATGGTACATTAAAAATGTTAACACTAATGGGAGCAGTTAAAAGGTCTTAGTCAAGAGGCTCGCCTCACTAATTTCTCCCATATGAACATGTACATATAAAGTCACTTTTAGTTGTTTTCTGTATATTTGGAATTTTTAATATTTACTAGCCTTTATTACATTTTAAATTTGCTTTTGTTGAAATATATATATTAAATGTTAAGTTTAAAATGTTGTTTCTTATTTTTTGTAACTGCATTTACTTTTAAAAAATTGCTTTACCATTATAATTATCTTTAGTAAACTTCTCTAAGAAGCTTTTATCTTGATAGAATATGTATATTAAATATAGTAGCTAAATGAACAAAATGTAAGTGAAATTACTTAAAATTAGATATGTATAAATCACTATGAAAGAGACAATTTACTTGAAAGAAGCCATGTCCACCTAGACAGCTGATCAAACTATTGTAATTAAATAAACATGTGGAATAAAACTCCCTTTTAATGACCCTATAATCCCTTAATTCAAGGTAGAGTCGGGGTGCCTAGATGGAGCTCAGTGTTTACTGGCTGGATGCCCTTTCTGATGCCACGCAGAGTTCGCAACAGATATCTTTTCTTTGCACTCTGGAAAGAAATATCTACCGCTACCTAGGATTAAACTCTCAATCTTCTGAATGGGAGGTGAGCAGTTTCACCACTAGGCCACCATGCCGCTCGAATATTTGTAGAATATTTACCACTTTTTCTAGTTGCATGCATTTATTGTATGTCTTAATTATTTTAGTAATACGCTCTTTGAATTCTTTTTCGTATGCAGTATTGTTAAAAATTCATAGACTTTGTTTTATCTCAACTGATCAAGAAGTCAGGTCTCTGAGTACAATAAAAGTGACTACTTTATATAGTTTGACTGACTCTACTAATTTATTTACCCTAATTTGTGGTAAATCTTCTAGATATTCAAGCGGCACGGTGGCCTAGTTGTGAAAGTTGTTAAGTTAGTAACATGGTTGTTAAGTGAATCTGACTTCCACATTGACTTTGCTTGTCAGAAGTTCACAAAAGGGACTCTGCAACTGTCATAAATATGAGTCAGTTGCCAAACTTCTGAATTTTGATCACATGACCATGGAATGCTGCAATGGTTGTAAGTGTGAAAAACAATCGTAAGTCACTTTTTCCAGTGCCATTGTAACTTTGAACAATCACTAAACGAACTGCACTGATTCAGTTAACAACTGTGACAAGAAAATTCATAAAAAGGGGCAAAATTCACATAACAAATGTTTCACTTAGCAACAGAAATTTTGGGCTCAATTGTGGTTCTAAGTTGGACTACCTGTATACATTTTTATAAGAATGCCAAAAGGGCCAAGGCAATCTTTGCAACAAGTTTGCAAAAAGTTTCTGCATACTTTATTAACTTTTTAAAAAGTGCCTAGAAAAAAAAATCTAATGAGAAAAGTCTACTAGGAAATTTCACAAGTCCATAAGCACTTGGCTTCCTACAAGGAGCATGTTACCTTCCCCTTCAGCTATAAAATTCAATAATTTGAGCAGAATAATTCAAAGTTTCACTGACACATAACATAAATAAATCAAGACAATATACTTGACAGGATAATCTCTAACTTGGATATCAGTTTTATTATTTGACACTGTCTCCTCCGACTATAGTTTAGTTCCCAAATAATTCATTATTCAAATTGGCATGAATGGATGCTATAATTAAGAATTTTAGGCTCTGCCATTGGGCAGGAATATGGTCTAATCCCATCAATTGAGGAGTGTTACCTGGCGGGATACAGAAGAAGAGCCTTTTCTGCTCTGGTACCTGCCCCCAGGAATACCATCCACCCAAAGTTCAGACTGGCCTCAGCCCTGTTGACCTTCTGCAAGCTCTTAACTTAGTTTTGTTCCCAAACCTCTGTATTCTGAGTTCTGTATTCTCTTAACTGTTCTGTGAACACTGGTGCTGTTTAACTTTAAACCCCTTTTCTTAGTTTCACAGACTGCAGATTTAAAAGCAGCATCCATTTTGATTTCTCCATGGTGAATCTTTGGATTTCCTTCAAATAGTATTTAAAATAGAATGATTATACATATGAATATGGCCAAAATACAATGTATAACATAATGAAATATAATTACAACAACTTTTATTAATAATGTTGTCCCTGTGCTCCTACAATGGTATGTGTCAGAGAAATGATGTAATTATTAACACATTACAATTTGGCAGTGAACACCATTAATAAGGTTAACTATATAATCCAGACAATTTAGTAGAGTATTAAATTTGCAGTGCCATTTTACAGCACCTGTGGAACTTGCCCTCTGCTCTCAGAATATTACCTTCAACAAATGTTTGAATTAGAAATCTGCTCATAATTGTAGTAGCCCATGAGAGTCTATTTCACTTAGTTTCTGACTCTTGGCTCTATTAAATGATTTTGGGAGGAGCTAAATTCAGTAATATCCAAATATTTGGTTAATGATGTCACTTCATAAGTAGCCCAAGTCACTGCTGAAGCTGTGAGTTTAAGATAATTAATTATCTCAATTTGAGTACAATATATCTATCATTTATGGGAGAAGAGAGACAAAAACCTAGATTGTGATATCCAAATACTGCTAAATGAAGTCTGTAAATTGAGGTTCCATTGTAGAGAAATCAGCTTGGTAGAGAACCAGATGTAATGATTCAACTTTCTGCATTAATCCTAATGTTAATATTAAGAGGATTTGTGATAAAAAATAAGCAAAAAGCACCTCATAAATTTTAAATGTTTGTGGCTGGGAAAACAGGCAGTCAACCTGATTACCTGCAGAAGTCAAGTCATTTGTAAAATTACTGGAAGAACATCAGGATTCCTTTTCACTGATTCAAATTTTCAAACCGTCTGTCAACTTTTTTAAAAAGAATTTTTTTAAAATAACAAATGATCAAATTTAATCAGTATAAAAATCATTTTCTCCGAGCAGCATATGTGAACACTGCTGTAGCTCATACAGTTTTCCTATAACTATATGGTGCTGTATCCTGCAAAATACTAGCTGACAAAAACAAGATCATTAAAAAAGTAATCTGCGCTAACCCTTTTGTCTATTAACATGAACAATTTTGCTATAAACAATACTTCTAAATTAAAGTCAAGAGCCTGGAATCAAGTATTTTTTGAAAGCATTAGGGTGAAACATGGTACATAAACTTTATAGTAGTCTTTCAAATATAAATGGAAATGCAACTGGGATTTTGCAAATATAGGTTATCCTCACTTAATCATCCTAATTGGGACTGCCAGTTTGGTAACTAAGTGAAGAGGGTTTTTTTTTTACAGAAATATCACATGACCATCCCACTTAGCAAAGGCAGTACTAGCAGTCCCTGTTGTTAAACAAATCCTGTGGTCATTAAGACAGGGACCGTGCTGATCCAAGCCATTCCTAGCTTGATCCCTCCCAGCTTGACACCTTGGTTCTTCCAAAGCAAGAGACTGCCTTCCCTTTAAATCTCCCCACTTGCCTATCTCTCCTCCCCTCCTTCTCTGCCCTTTTGGCTGCTCTGCACAACATGTAGGGATGGCTGTTGCCTTGGCACCATCCCTTTCTTCCTGTCCGCAACATGATTGCTTTCTCCTTCGGTGGACTTACCACCCACATGAAGTTCTGTCTCAAGCCCTACAACATATCAACCAGCCCCACGGCATCAAGATCCTGAGCCAAAGTGGACCAAGAAGCTCCTGAACTATGGCATGCCAAGCAAGCACCAAGCATGGAACAGCAATTAATGCATGAGTCATGAGGTGACAAGAAGTGCCTGCTTAGGAGCCTGTCTCCCCCAGGCCTCATCAATAACTTATTGCATTGCTCACCTGGATTGATCTCATCCATTACTCCACCACTATGCAGCATCTTTGCAAAAGCCACATCTCCTAGAGTGGTACTCCTGCTTTGGGCTTGATATCACCAGCCAGCAGGATAGTTTCCATAATGCCTCCCCCAAGTGTAACCAGGACAGCGAGCACAGTGGAGGGAAAGCAGGCACAGATGATGACAAAGGTTAGCTGGAGGAGGAAAAGTGTCAGTCACAAATACAGGCATGCTTGAATTTTTATCAGATGCCTGCATGGACACTGCAATGATTGTAAGTTTGAGGATTGGTCAGATACTCATTTTTCAGTGCTATCATAACTTTGAATAGTTGCTGAGGGAATGGATGAAGGCTGCCTGTATCAATCTTGTTAGGATTTAAAAAAAAATAAACACTAGACCTCAGGATTTTGAGAAAAGATTAGTAGAAGATCTTATGCTTTCTGTGCTTCATAATCTATAGTGTATAGTATAAGCGTAAAGTATAACTCTGGCAGCCTGGTCACTGAATTAAAAGCTCAAATTGCCTACAAGTGTGTTTACTTGTTTCTTTGGGTTAAAATAAAATACAAATCAGAATGTATTTCAGAGCTATAATACAAAATCGTAACCAAAAGGACTTTATAGTTATTTGTGAACATGTGCAAACAGTATGAAAACATTGGTCTCATAGATATAACCCAGAAGTTAAAATTAATTCAGATATGTGTATTTCATTTTTTCTAAACTGATTTTTGTTATTGAAATTGAACTGTATTAATGAACAGGAGTCTTAATACTAATCAGAACCACTTACATTTTATGCTAAATTGAAGATGAGTGCCTTTATTTCTAGCCATTTAGATTAATTTGAAATAAACAATTCTGTCCATCCTCTACCACAGTATTTATAGACAAAAGCAGGCCATGAATAAATAAGCGTTTTAATAGTAAAACAAAAATATGAACTTTCCTGCAAAAAAGTCATCAAGATTTAATTACAATTTATATTTATAAAATATAATTCATAAAAATAATATGCTTATTATAAAACTAATAAATTAATAGGAAATATTCTACCTAATTATATTGTACCATGGTCTCTGCCCTCTAGAACATCATCTCTCCAGAGATGAGGTTAGCACCAACCCTTATAAAAATTGTTTTTTCCAACAAGACTCAGATCCCCTGGAAACAGGGAACCTGAGTGCTGGTTGTACTTTGTGTAATACGTTTCCTCTTGTGCTCTTATTTTACCTATTCTTATTGTTTAAATGGGTTTAATTCCTGATTTTATTCTATGCTGCCCAGAGTTACTGTGTATGAGATGGGCAGCCATATAAATTTGACTAAATAAGCAAATAAAATCTGTATGTATATTGGGTATGAAACTTTTGAAGCTTAAGATACATTTATAAAATGACCACCATGGCAGATGTGTCTACTTCTAAAATGGTTACCAAAGTGGTACTTCCAGTAGCAAAACACCTATCTATCAGAAAGTAATAGTTTCCCAGGTTACAAATGCAACCTTTGTGGGCCCCAAAGACATTTCTTCAGATACATATTATGCTTGATGACATTGATTTCCTTTGTAGTATGCTACAAAGCTTCCACTTTTTAAGTTACTTTTTTTTTAAAAAGCAAGTTTAAGCAAGTCTCTAGGCACTGAGGAAAGTGTCTGAATGAATAATTGTTGCCTATTTCTATACTACATTATTAGTTAGGGTAAGAGCAAGTTAGTGTTTGCAATTTAATGCTACACTTATTCATTTTCTGAACCTGACATTTAATCACTATCAGAATTTAAACTTTCAGATCTTTATTTTAAAATGTTATTTAAATAAAAATACTAGTGTATATTTTATAATTTACTTTTCTTATTGTTCTGGGCCTTAACAATAAGTAGTACAAAAAGATAAAAGAATTTAATTTTCCACTAGGAATTTATTACAAAAATGATATATTTGACATGTAGAAAATTTTCTGAAATTAATCTTAATATATGTTTACTTCAGGGAAACCTCTGATAGCTAAAAACAATTGTCTTTTGCCTGAAAGTTTATTTCCTAATTTTTAGCCATCATGCTAGAACAGAGTGTAATTTCTTGGGTAGTTATTGGGGTTGTTTCAAAATAAGGCTTTTATTATACGATTGGTGTACTCCCATTATAAAATTTAACAGATTATTCAGATAACAAAAATCTTCCATTTGTAATTTCCCCATTATTTTATATTCTTCTGCCTTTTACTCCACCAAATTATTGCCTTACAACTTTTATACCATTCCAAACATGACAACTGCTGTTATAACTTACATATTTAACAATGTTTTGATAGAAATATACCCCATGGTTGTATCCCATGGTGGCTGTATGCAGAATTAAAGCTTTAAACACAGACTCCATTATATCTAGGTATAAGATTTAGAATAACTATTGCCGGTGAAAATCAATGTAAAATCAATCCAATGATTTACACAGGAACTATGGCAATTTAAATCTAATCAAAATGTTAAGACCTTTAAAGGGAAGGTGAATTTTCTTGAAAATTGATTTGAAATGATTCTGAAGATGACAATGAAAAGTTAAACCAAGAATAAAATGACAACTTTCAGAACTGTATGATCTATCTTTATCTTGCTAGCAAGGTATGAACTTGAATTTTCTGAATTCTACAGGAATTAGCAATACACGAGTATGCTAATAAGAGTATCAGTATACCTGATGAGTACCAGCTTACTGTCTTGTACACATCAAAAACAATACAACTGTTTGTAGCATATGGATGCTTATGATTGTTCTTTGTTTTTATACCCTGTACTTAGCTCTGGGAAGTCGGGGGGGGGGGGGGGAGGAGGGGGAGGGAGGGATAGGTAGGGGAGGGGGAGGGGGGATTGTTAAAGATAAAATGTATTTTAAAACTTTTCAATAAAAAAAATACAACTGTGCTGGTAGCCTGAGACAGGAGTCTCTCTTGAAATCCCCTTCTCTCTAATTTTCCATTCTAGAACAGGCGGGGGAGGGACACAAGTGATTTCTGTAGGCAAGCTCTCCTTTGCCTGAACATTTCCTACCAGCAGCGTGACTACACTGCTTTTTATGTGTAAAAGAGCAAAGTATACTCCCTTGTACTCCCTTTCCAATTTCCCTGCTCTGTGGTGAATTGGGGGGGGGAGGATGGGCAAAGGGGACATTACCTACAGAATATGCTTACTTCCTGTCTGCCCCCCAGAGCAGAGAGAATGGAGAGAAAGAACTTTCAAAAGAAAACTATAAGTTGTTACATAACATACCTGTGGATCCCAGCCCTGGGTTGCTAGTACAATTATATTGCTTTATATGTACAGAAAACACTAAGCAGGCACAAGGGCAAGTAATTTTTTTAGGCAATTTCTCTTTTGTGTGACCCATTCCCACTGATGGCATGATAGCATTGTTTTCAATGTACAGAGTTGCAAACAGTTGACTCTTTTGAAATCCCTTTCCAATCTCTCTGCTCTGCAAGTGAAGACAGTGGGGGAAGCAAGTGATGTCTGTAGGCAAGCTCCTTTGTCTGAACCTTCCTCTCATGCGACAAAGTGGAGAGATTGGAGAGAAAGAGATTTCAAGAAAGAAAGATGTTTGTTCTTTTACACAAAAAGAACAACACAATCATGAAAGGCTCAGACAAAGGACCGAATGCTTCAGACATGGATCACTCCCCATCCCCTTGCAGGATGAAGATAGGAGAGGAAAAGATTTCAAGAGAGTAAGCTGTTGGCAGTTCTTCTTTTTTGCAAATCTGAGAAGCATTGGTATTCTTCTGCCTAACCACTCTTCCATGATATTTTTATCTAGCACTTTTCCAATAATAAAATAATAAACACTGACTACAAATTAGATAAGAGAAGTTTTTGAGTCCCTAGATGTTATTTTAATTTTTTTGCAGCTACTTTTTAGTTATATGTTACACGTGATTCAGACTGAACAGCCTTTTGGAGATGATTTGTCAACAGAACTCCATTGCTTCAGGGCATTTTCATAAATTGTGCCCCTAAAGTATGCACGATGAAAACCTAAGTATGATAAAATGAGCCAAGATTTGTGGTATTTATATGCGGAGGACTGGGCTTTTAGATAATTTAAATTAGTGTTTACTCAACTGGTCCCATTAATCAAAATAAATTATGAAATTATTCATTTTCCCTACAATTATACCAATGTTTCAATCAAGTACCTGAAGCTCTTATACTATTTGGCTATACAAAAATTCAGAAAATCTGAATTGGAAGATTCATCCAAAAATTCTGCTCTAGAGAACCATCTAAATTTCCAAATATGGAATATCTCATCTCCATGCAAAAGGTCCATTAATTGCAACTTATTGTATTGCATGTACATCAACTACAATCCTCAGAATCAAGATATAACTGTCTTTTGTGAGATTTTAAGGAAAACATGCATAGGATTCTAGGTATTTTTTTAATTTAATTGCATTAAGTTCCACCTCATTTACTTTGGTTTCCTGCCATGTAATTCAAGTTTAAATGTTTTTTTCCCTTAAAAAAACAACAACATTGAAGTATTGTCTATACATTGTGCAGTGGCAGGGCTTCATCAAAAATTTATTAGCCAATTTGGTCTAATGACTAAGGCTCTAGGCTAGAAACCAGGAGAACATGAGTTCTAGTCCTGCCTTAGGGATGAAAGCTATCTGAGGGACTTTGGACCAGTTATGTTCTCTCAGCACAACTTGGCTCACAGAATTGTTATTGTTGGGAAAATAGAAGGAAGAAGGAGTATTAGGTGTGTTCACTGCCTTGGATTATTTATAAAGATAATACATGTGGAATAAAAAAAATACTATATCTACATAATCTAAACTTGTTGCAAAGTAGCCACATTTATTTTGCTATAGAAAAACTTAAAAATAAATCCTTTTTGTTTCTTTGTACTAAGTGAAACTTACAGGTAGTTCTCACTTAATGACAATAATTGGGACGAGGAACTCTTGTCATTAAGCAACATGGTTATAAAGTGCAATGCCATGTGACTGCACTGACTTGTGATGGCAGTTCCAGTTGCAGTTATTAGGTGAATCCTGCATGGCCATTAAATGCAATGTCACATGATACTCATTTGCATCCTTCTGCTAGCTGGTCAGAAGCTGGTAGAAGGATGCAAATGATGATCATGTGACATTGTCGATGACTTTGCTTGCTGACTTTGCTTGCTGGAAGCCAGAGTGAAAGAACTGGAAGCTCATAACAAGAGGTTTGGTTGGCATAGGTTTTTATGTACCATAAAGTTAATGTGGATTTTAGAAATTACTATGTGAGAAATGACATATTGAATATATAAAATAAATGACAAGCCCAGATTGTGCCCAAAAATATCTTTACTGACCTCAGCAAAGAAAGGATTCTATCAAAGAGAGACAGCAGAGAGAAATGGCTAACATATCAAGACTTATCAATACACAAGAATGGAAAAATTAAGATGAAGTCAAGAGAATAACAGACTGCAGAAGACAGTTTTCACTAGTTTTCATATGTACAATTAAAAAAACATTTAGTATGGATAAAAAGACAATTCTATTTATTAGAACACATGACATAGAAAACATGACCAGATAAAATATAATGCTTCCACCATCACACAACAGTCCAAACATAGGGAGGGTACCTCCTGTGCCTTTAGCTCTGTCCACTATGCAGCTACAGACTATGCTCTCCCTTATTTGACTGTTACATCGACTCAATCGACTCATGGTAAATTTATTCTGTATAGAACTGAAATAAAATTATTGTACGCCCAACAGCTTTAGAATACTAAAATTCCCACAGTGAAGGAAAGGACTTTGAAAATATCAGAATTTGCAGAAATGGCAAAACCGACTTGTTTGATCAGACAAAAAAAATCAAAAACTTTTCTGAAAGATTGGAAACCTTATCTGGACCTTTTGCTGAAAGTAGAAAGGAATGAAATGGATTTATGTATTTGAAGATTTTTTTAAAAAAAGTAGATTAAATTAGAGGCTGAAGTAGATTGTAAAACATCTAAGAGGGAGAAGGAACAATAAGATTGTAATTATATGTTGAAAAGAAGGTTGGAAGTCATTCATATATTCCCTAACTAGAAGTTTTTCCCTTGCATTTTTTTCTTTCTTTCCTTTTTTCTTTAAATTTGTCTTTTACCCTATAGGGAAAAAAAACCTAAATCAATTAAAAAACAGAAAACAGCACTGAAGGTTGCAAATAGTGATCACAGGATGCCGTGATCTTTTTAATTGTGAGCCAGTTGCCAATTATTTGAATTGTGATAATGTGACTGTGGGGATGCTGTGATGGCCACAACTTGGAGGACTGGTTATAAATCTCCCTGTTTAGCACTACCATAAGTTTGAATGGATACTAAATGAATGATATTAACTGAGGACTTCATATTTGGAATAACCGTCTTATTATTAACTTTCTTTTACATACCATTATCTTTCATTTCCTCATTTTCCTACCACTTAAGATTTATCTATATGATTTATATATGATAAATCCTAAGTGGTAGGAAAATGATATGACTATTATATGACAAACCAAGATGAAACAGAAACGAAGGAATAACAATATCTCAAATGTTGTAGATGAGGTAGGATTTTGAAGCCATATATTCCTTCGAAAATATAATAATGTTTTGGTTGTAATGCATTTATGGAAGAGAGGATTATCTGAAGCCTTGCATGACTATGACTTTGGAGCAAAATAAAATATGCATAGAAATTTGGGAAATTTTTCTCCAACATCCTACCAGAAGCCTATGGTAATACATGGAAACAATTAACCATATAAGCAAAAGTATCAAAGACACATGATGATGAATCACAATGTATTATATATTGTAAATGCCCAATTTAACAGATTAAAAAACTTGCAAAACAACTGCACTCTCATTGTCTATATATATAATAAAGGTAGAACAGAACTGAGGTATGCAAAACAGCCATGCTTTGAAGTAATTTGTGCATTCTGCATATGCAAGTTTAATATATGTCCTAATTCAAGAGAATTTGCCAAAGATTCCTTAAATAGTTCAGAACATGAAACTTTAATGCAATAATCATTCATCTACATTTAGTTGGAAAGCATATATAAAATCTCTTGAACCAAGTTTGACTCAAGACTTTATAGATGTATCCATACAGTATACTTGCCAAGTGCATGGAAGTGGTTTTTTACTGCCTTTTCCGGGATATTTTTAAATTTTCCATCAGTCTATAGCCTGGGTAGTCTCTGATAAGTTTCCCATCTATGTACTAAACATGCTCACCTCTACTTAAAGCTATATGGAAAAGTTTAATCAACCTTTGAAAAATTGTATGCTTCAGTGAAACTGATCAGAAACTGACATAGCCTCTGTACTGCAGAAAGTTAAACTCAACGTTTTCTGTAATTGCTTAAAGATTCAAAATAAGAAAAATATAAAACACAGGAATCATACTTTGTATCATCTCCTTGGTAGATTTTTGAACACTGCCAACTTCTAAAGCTAAAATAAAAATAGGATATTTCAGCAAGACAATAATCTAAAATATACTTCCAAATCATCAATTGATAGACAGACAGACAGATAGATATTGGAATTGTCTTCAGAATTCCTCAAAATATTAATGAAATCTATTGGGAGATCTTAGATATGTAGTATATACAAGGGTCCTAAGAATATTACTGAGCTAGAAGATTCTGCAAAGAAACAAATTCTAAAAGCAAGAACAGAGCCTTGGTGGCTTTGAAAATATTTGAAAGCAATAATTTTTGTGAAAGTAGATGGTACAAATTGCTAACTGAAAGAGTGTTACAACTTCATATTCCCTGTTTTATTTTGAATCTGTAAGCCAATACACATTAATACCAAGTATATATACAAATGTCTTATGATATCATCAAGAGAGTAAAAGAATTGAAATGGAAATGGGCTGATTATATAGCTAGAAGAACTGATGGCAGGTGGACTAAGGCAGTTATGAAATGGATTCTACTTGATAAAAGCATCCATAAAGAGACATAAAACAAGATGGATTGACGACATCAGTAAGTATTATGGACCCAACTGGCAAAAGAAAGCTCACGACTGTATTGGTTGGAAACATGCAGAAGAGGCCTTCATCCTGCAGTGGATAGACAATGGCTAGAATGATGACAATGATATATAAATGTCTACAAAGGTATTATTTCACCTTGATGTAACTGTTTAAGCTTTTGTTCACTTAAGGATTCCCTGAAACTTACAATTCAACTTGAGATAGCTAAACTTTTGCAAACTTTTTGCATATAGCTTCCAACTCAGACACGGCCAGATACTGTCCCCTGTTGAAGCTCAATATATATTCTAGCCTAGAATGTAACGAAGTGCCTGAAATGCATTTATTGTATACAACCTACATGTACATAATACCAGTTTCAAATCTAGTAGAAAAACTATTAGAATTTATGATAAATTATATAATTAATCATAACCATCTTTCAAAGTGAATCTGGATAAGGTCCCCGACCTGCTAATGGTTCAGTTGCTATCCCTCAGCCTCATAGAATATTGTTGCCACTGTCACTCATGCTTAATTTCATTGTCAGTAGTACAACCGGTATATTGCATCTAATTTCTCACTTAAGTCCACCCTTGTCCTCTAAGGGATGTTTCAAAACGAATGCTTATATTTTCTGCTAAGAGTCACATACAGAACTTGGAATATTGTACCAGATGATGACCTTGTCATCTCCACAGGGATTGATTACACTCACTTTTATGCTTCCCATGTTTTATATATTTACTGTCTGCACATGCCCAAATGAATTCTCCATAATTGTTACATAACAATACAAGAGCCTGTATATTTCACTTCATCATTAAAATACAAAGTAATTACACTGCTGAGGACCATAAGAGCTCTCTGGCCTACCTTGCACATAGTAAAGCATGCTGTATTTTTGAATATTCAATTAAATTTGAAGATAAACAGTATTGTTTTCCTCCCCATGATCAACAGAACAATATCCATCAATTATTTTCTATGGATCTATTGGATTAAATTATCATGACTCTGCTGCTCTTTCCTATCTGCAGTAGACACAGAGCTATTGTCAGGGATAGCTGTTTGCAGGCAAAGCCAGCTCTGTGCAGGCAGATGAGCACACTAGAAAAAGAAATAGGCTTCTGGGGACAGTCTGAAAGCTGGCTAGTGTTGAATCAATTAACCAATTGCTCAAACTGAAGAGTCAGGGCCAAGTCTGGAATATTCTAAAGCAGGGGAATTTTTTCGTCTTACCTGACAGGTGCTGAGTTAGTTTCTAAAATGTTCCATTTTGATCACTAATACTGGTTGTATTCAGGTATGACCCAGAAGTTGTAACCGTACTTAGAGAATCAGGCATCTTGACCTTGTTTTCAAAGTCCCTGACTGAAGTATCTGGCATTTAACTTAGATCTGACAGACAGCAAAACCAAAAATAGGGGAAAAAAATCCTAACTTTTCTTTTTTTTTTTTACATTATTGTATTCTTGATATCTGATTCACGATTTTGAATGGAATTCACCTGCTAATGTATTTGTTTTACATTACCCATGAATTACTATGTGAATCAAGTTTCTTGATGATGTGCAATAAAAGCAACCAAATGAGTATCAACAAAAATGTAATTCCTGAATATGTCATTTACTATCCATCAAGGCCAAAAGAACCATGGAATAGGTCTTCACGGTGTTGCAAAATGTTAGGTAGGATGGGGCTACGTGGTACATTATTCCATAGGGTGGGGTCACGATTATTCTGGTTCACAACACAAGGAGGGGAATTTTTGAATAAAATAGGCTTATTCAACTCTGACAAACTGTTCTTCATATATCATACAGGTAGGCCATATTGAGCTTTAAAGGTGATGATCAGAACTTTGAATTATGCCTTAAAACCTATTGGCAATTAATGCAGTGACCTTAAAATTGGTGTTAATCTGCACAACTGGATTACATTAGTAGCCTGGCTTCCTCAATCTGTATAGTTGCAACTTCTGAGTCATCTCCACAAAGGAGATACTACATACACAGCATTAAAGTAGTCTAGCCATATGGGATCAAGATGTGAAGTACTGTCACAAAAGCATCTTCATTTTGACCAGGTAGGGCTGAAATTAGTGCACTGCTGGAGCCGGGCAAAGGAAGCTTAGTCCGTGCCTTCCACCTATTATTTAAGCATGAGTTAGGAATCATATAGAACTCCCATGTCACAAGTTACCTTTTGAGGGGAGAACTGCAACTCTGTCAAGAATAACTACTTGGACCATTGCCACCAGATATTTGTTGATAAACAGCAATGCTGATCTGGGAGAATTTAATCACCACTAATCTCCAGTCATTGGTTCAGGAGTTTTATAACATTTTCAGCTTGGCTGGGATGTCAATGTACAACTGGGTATCATCAGCATGCTGATAATACTTCATACCAGATCAACAGATGACGTCTCCCAGAGGCCTTTAGAGGCTGATTGAACCTTCCAGTCACAAACATTCAGACTTAAAAACCAATTTTCCCAGTTAAGTGACATGAATCACATTCTGTAAAAAAAAGATGCTTCCAGAGTTTTTGTACTCATTTGTTACTGAGCATCAGACTCGTTTTACATACTGGTCCCAACTTTTTAAAATGTGGTTGACAGATCTGTGATTAGTATAGAAACTTACTCTCTGAACTATGATGGATTATAATATTTGGACAAATAATAGTTTTGCATTCACAGCCTTTTCTAATTCAACACCCCTCTGGATATGATAAAAATATAATTCTTAATACACTACTAAGGATGCTGGTCTTTGTCAGTTATACATGATGAAAGTTGCACTGAACTAACCTAGGAGCATCATTTGTGTCATGTGAATGAAGCATTTGAAGTGCTTCAAAACTATAACTTTATTGACATTATTAATTTATTCCATTATAATCTATTTTGGCTCAAATGAACCCACAAAGTAGCAAACAAAATTTAAACAGACAAAAAGAGTTCTTAAACCAACTGATAATTAACATTCTGGCCTTTGGAAATATCCTTCTAGATTTTTTTTAACTGGAAGATAGAATGGACCAACTTCAGCTCTGAAGAGAACCCAGAAGCAATATGGAAGAAAGCCCTTTCTCTCAGCCTCCTAGCACAACACACCTCACAGGATCATTGTTGTGTGAAATGAGATGAGGGAACACTGCATGCCACCTTGAGCTCCTGACGAAAATAAGGATATGAATCTAATAAATAAACAACAAAACAAGCACCTGATACCAGAAAAATCGTCAGTAGAACCTCTCCTGCAGATTGTGATTACTGGCAAATTTGTAACTAAAAACATATCTTAGTTGCACCTTAAGCTGCACCTAAAGGTACTGTTGTACCTTTAGGGCATTACAGATAAATACCATACAAGTACCATGTGCTTCTTGTACCTAGTGTGGGACAGCAGCCTCTTTTTCAACTAATTACAACTTGTGGTACCTTTTCAAGGATTGTTTCCTGCAGTAATTAAGATAGGATTTAATTAAGCCATGGATAATTTACTGGCTCAGGAAGAATAGTAGGACCTGTACCTGTACACTAGCTGCAAATGTGCAAAAATAGTCTCCACCAGTCACTATCTTTGAATTCAGTGATAGTCCAAATCAAAAAGCACTCTCAAAAAGCAGCCCTGCCGTAAAGTAGCTAAACAATTACCAAATCTAGTTATCTATTTAGAAACACCTGCATTTATCTAGATTTTATTTAAATATCCTAAGGATACTTAGTAACTGTATTCTCAAATAGCTTTGAACTTGATTCAAACTTAGCCATGCTTTCTATATGATTAATTTAAAGGTTAACGTTATTTATTCAACTAAAATATAATATACGATGAAAAGATTAAGTCAAATCTGGAATTTAGCTGATTTAATTTAATTCACTTCACAGGGTTGCTATTATGGGGAAAATAGGAGGAAGTATACTGGATATGTTTGCCACTTATTTGTAAAAATAATAAAAGTAGGGTATAAATAAATAAATAAATAAATAAAGTTTACCTAAATCCAGACTTATACTAATACTAATTCAACATCTTGATTTGAAAAATATGCACTCAAAAATGTGTTGATATACAGGAAGATGTTGACTTACAACCTTAACTGAGCCCTAATTTTCTGTTGCTAAGTGGGACAGTTATTAAGTGAGTTTTTTATAACCTTTCTTGACACAGTTGTTAAGTGAATCACTGTAGTTATTAAGTTAGTAAAAGAGTTATTATATGAATCTGGCTTCCCCATTGATTTTGTCAGAAGGTCACAAAAGGTGATCACATGATCCTGGGACATTGCAACTGTTATAAATATGCACGGGTTCCTAAGGGGTCTGAAATTTTATCATGTGACTATGGGATGCTGCAATGGTCTTAAGTGTGAAAAACAGTAATGTCACTTTTTTCAGTGCGGTTATAACTTCAAACAATCATTAAGTGAATGGTTGTAAGTCGAGGACTAGTTGCATTTTTATTTAAGTTTCTGGACACTTTCCAATTCACTGTGCGCAAATTTACCATAAATTACTTCAGCGGTGTCTTTAAAAACTACATTTTTTACTAAATACTAAGCTGCTTCTAAAACTAATCTATGACAGAGTTTGTACAAAAAATCAGTTTTATACTTGTAAGGTTTTGATACAATTGCATATTTATAACACATAATAAACAAAGATGTACGTGTGTGTATATGTATGTGATCAGGACAATAAATATTATTTACTTACAGTATTAAAATTATGCAGTAATACAAAAATGTGAGAGAAGACAAAACAATTTGCCTTCTTACATCATCATACTTCATATTAGGCATAGAATTTTAGTGTAGTTGCATATTAAGGGATTTGAACATCTATTATCTTACTAGTGCTATGAGGTAGAAGGGTTTTTTTATGCTAGAATATTTATTTCAGTAGGGAATCTGAGCAAATTCTTTGTTTACCACTTATATAACACAGGTGAAATATTCCTAATACATAATAATTAAATCACATCGTACTATGTGGTATACGTTTTGCAAGAGGGATGCAGATAAAGGGAGACTGGATGGATTTATTACAGTTAACTGTTAACTACTTCTGCTTCCAATCTGACTTGAAGACAGACCTATTCTGGAGATTGAATTTACTACATTTAATTAAACAATTGACAAGAGAGGATATTAAGAAACAAACATGGATTTTTGACCCAATGATCTATCTATAACTTTTGCGATGATTCGGGAAAGTTAAGATGTCATGGTAAATTTTCTATGAGTGGATTACAATTAGTTAATAGAGAATTTTGAAACTTTAATTTTGTTCTGTTTTACTATTATTGTTTTCCCCGTTAACTACTTTGTCACTAATGTAACATACAGAAGACAGGTCAACAAGTTATTAATAGATTTAGTAGTTTAAAAATTTTGGGAGGGCCTGTTTCACAAGGGGTGGGAACTAATATAGTAATATATTAATCAGTATTCAACTACAGGGGATAATATGTGTAAAATGTGTTATTGTTTTGATGCACCTTTTTAATGTTCTGATTGCTTTGTGTTTTTTTCTTTTATGTCTTCTTGGATTCTTATTTAGTTTCTCATTTTGTATTTTAACTTTGTTCTGAATAAAATAAAAAATATAGTAAAAAAATGAAACTACTCATTACCCAAAACAACATATTTAAAAACATAACATATTTAAAATGGCAAAACAAATATGAGCATCCATTCATATAAGAGTGAACTACTAAGACCTTTTTAAAAGATTTAGGTTATGGAGCCAAATGCACATAGTCCATAATAAGGCATATCAATAATATATCAAGCAACATGATGGAGAATCAAGTCTGCAAGTCTGGTCTAATAATCAAGAGAGGGTCTGCCACAATACCCACCTCTATGTAAAGTTCACGGGGCATGAATCAGGTAACAGGTCTTCCTGGGGCAGTCTCACTTTATAAAGTGTCGACCAGAGAGGTTTAAAAAGCCAAACTTGGCTGATATTTTGTAAGCAGATCAAATCAATTTTATTCAGTGTGGGTTTGGCCCTTAATTTAGAATATTCAACCTCAAAAACACCCACGTTTATTGATGATTTTTTGATGATGCCTTAATTTTGTGAACTTCTTTTAACTTTTATTGTTCAGATCTTTTTTATAACCTGAGTCTCTCAAGGTTGGGACAGGCTATAAATACTGTTAAATAAATAATTAAAAAAACAAAACAAAAATTGTAAGACCTAAAATACTAGTGTTCCTATAGATGCTATGTTCCAATAATTACTAATAATTAATTATTATTATTATTACTTTTCCTAATAGTGGAAAATTAAGCAATGCAGTGAATAGCCTATCCTGGTGAATATGAGGGTCTGCATGAGGAAAAACAGGTTTTAGCTTAACCCTGGCAAGACTGAGAGTCTTTGGGGTTTGGGCCTTGCCAGTTCTAGGACTATAACATCTTTAATGCAGGGGTTGGACTCCTAGACAGATCCAGTGCACAATCTGGTAGGACTTCGGGACTTACGACTCCTTCTAAAAAAACTAGTGGCAGTCGTGGTTAGGAGAGCATTTGCACAGCTTTGTGTTATGTGCCAATGGCACTCATTCCTAAATCAGAGGGCATTGCTCAGTCAATCATGCCCTAGTCACCTTCCATATGGATCACTGTAATGCGTTCTATATGGGGTTGCCCTTAAAGAGTACCCAGAAGCTTCAGTTGATGCAAAATGCAGTGGGTCAGTTATGGGTGCTCCAAGTATACCAATTGTTACACCTCTGGTTTATGAACTGCACTGGTTCTAGTCTGCTTCTAGGTCCAATTTAAGATGCTATTTTTGACCTTTAAACCCTTCATAACAGGGCAAGGTTATCTGAGTGATTGCTCTCCTCAATTACTCCTCCTCCATCAATCCAGCAGAAAAAGATGTGTTGTAGGTCCCTTTTGTTAAGGCATTACACTTGGTGGCCCTGAGTAGGCTTGCCTTCTCTGCCATGGTAGCCTCCTAATGGAATATTCCTCTGCCCCTCAGCTCCATCCCTATTTTCCAGTAAGTTCCTCAAAACCTGCCTCTGTCATGTCAGGGGACCAGTGAGATTTTGAGGTGACTAGCTAATGTAATGTATGCCTTATGCTTTTTAATGAATGGATTTTTTTACATTTTATTCCCATATGTTTATTGTATGCTGCACAGAGTCACTACTTGAGAGATGGGTGGCTTTATACAGACATTTAAAATATGGAAAATTATTTTCAGTAGAAAATTTAAATTATACAAAAAAAGTAAATTGGACTTGGAGATGAAAATTTTCCTCCGTTCTAAAAAGGCACACATCCTAATATTGAATGTAATTACAACAAAGTTATTACACTGACATAAGAATGCCATTCATTATATATATTGCAGTAGGAATGTTATTAGTACTATGAGAGAAATACTCAACTTTTATGTATACAATAAAAATAATTAAAATTAATATAAAAAAGACGAGAAACTTCAGTAAGCATCAGTGTTGTATTGAATATCTGCAGTTTTAAAATCAGATGAACTTGTTCTCTAGTTCTAAGATACATCTACTCTATATTATTTTTAACCTATATCTTTTTAATTATTACCATTTCAACTAGTTACAGTTGTGAAGCACTTTACTGTATAACTGTTTTGTATATTTTATAATCTATAGCATCTGTTACTACATTGTGATAAAGCAGCTTTTATCCCAAACAGGAGATTTTATCTTATTATCAGCAATTTTTATATACAGTTTACATACTTACCTGGGATGGTGAATGAAAATTACAAGGACAGGAAAATTAAACTGTCTCCAAACCTTTGTCATGTGACAGTGACCTAGAAAATATTAAATAAAGGGATATCAATACTGCAGCCAGGCTGATGGAACCCCAACCTTATAACTTATTTTGCTTCACCTTTTAACCCTCCAACATTGTTATTATAAAAATGTGAATCAGGGTGTCCCTTGATAAAAAAAGTGACAGCTAAATAGCTAATGAAAGAAGCATCATGTTTATAAAAGGACACTGGACTAAGTAATCAGAAGGATGAATTATTTTTGTTTTTCCTTCACTCTCTCTTGGGCCACTCTAATACACCCAAGATGGCAAATAACAAGAAAGTTGAACTCTCATTGAAATAATAATTTAAACTGGAAGGAAATCCCCTTGATGTGC